>NC_143576.1:162435554-162719243 GCF_048544385.1 Mastigoproctus giganteus
TGGAATGAGCCGCAGCTTAAAAAATAAGATGCAGGATATTTCAGAGACTGCTGGGAATCATTGGGGTACAAATAAAAACATAGGTTGTGTTAGGGTAGCTAAGAAAAAGAACAGGTGCATGTATACTTGCGTGTACACCAATGCTAGGAGTTTAGTAAATAAATTTGATGAATTTGAGGTATTGCTCAAAACATCAAAGGCGGATATTGTGGGGATTTCAAAGACGTGGTGTCACACAGATATAAGGAATGCAGAACTGGAATTTGGGGAGTACAGTGTCTACAGAAAGGATAGACAGGGTAGGAAGGGAGGAGGGGTTATGCTATTAGTTAAGAAATGCATAAAATCCAAGGAAGTGAAGCCAGTCGACATTGCTGGACAGTGCAGTGTCGAGTCAGTTTGGTGTGTCATAAGCATTGGGAGATCAAAATTGAGAGTATGAGTGTACTATAGGCCTAATGATTCTGATGAGTATAATAAGAAACTGTACGGGGAAATAGAGTGGGCCAGCAAATCAGAGAGTCTTATAATGGAGGATTTTAATTTCCCAGATATTGACTGGAACTTGGGGGCTGGTCACTCACACACTAGCAAGGCTTTTGTGGATTTATTGGATGATTGTTTTCTACATCAGCATGTTCGGGAGGCAACTAGAGGGAGTAATACTCTTGATTTGATTATCAGTAGTGATTCTTCATGCATTAAGAATCTGCAGGTAAATGAACCACTAGGTGGCAGAGACCACAGTGTGCTGAAGTGGGATTTACTCAAAGAGGTAACTACCATTAGGAATAAAGGGAAGGGTAATTGCTTTTGTAAAGGCGACTACGATGGACTGAGACAGTATTTAAATTCTATACAGTGGGACCAACTGATGATGTCACCAAAAGCAAATTCAAAATGGGAAGCATTCAAAGAACTTATCTTGGAAGCTACTAGGCTTTACATACCAACTAAGAAATATTGTTCAAGGTTTAGGCCTAAGTGGATGTCAGATGAACTAATGAGACATATGGCAGAGAAGAAAAATGCATGGGATACATACAAATTAACACGTGACACAGAAGCCTATGATAGATACAAGTTGATCTGTAACCAAGTTACAAAGGAGGTTAGGCAGGCGAAGGCAGATTACAAGAAATCTTTGGCAAGGGATTCAAAGAAAAACGGCAAAGAGTTCTTTACTTATGTAAACTCTAGCAGGAAGGGGATGAATCAGATTGGTCCACTTGATATCGATGGGTCAACTGTTGATGATCCTGCTCAGGTAGCTAACAAACTGAATGAATATTTTGCATCGAAATTCACACAAGAGGAGTTATTCAGCAAGGGGAATGCCAGAGGTGTATTCAACTCTGGCAGTAAGCTAGAGAATCTTGTAATAACTGAGAGTAAAGTGGAGGAGAAATTGTTGAAGATAAATCCAAGAAAGGCACCTGGGGTGGATGGGATCTATCCAGTTATATTAAAGGAGGCAGCAAAGGAAGTAAGCAAACCCTTAGCCATAATTATGAGAGCTTCCTTGGACTCAGGGGAAGTCCCCATGGACTGGAGATGTGCAAATGTGACCCCAATTCACAAAGGAGGATCAAAGGCTGACACAAGTAATTATAGACCTGTTAGTTTAACTTCTGTTCCAGGAAAATTAATGGAGGCACTGGTTAAAGAAGCACTGCAGGATCATTTAGACAAGACTTCAGTTATAGCTCAGACACAGCATGGTTTTGTTAAGGGGAAGTCTTGCCTGACCAATTTGATTGGATACTATGATGCAGTCACAAATGAACTGGATGCAGGGAATAACTTTGATATTATATACTTGAATCTTAGAAAGGCTTTTGATACTGTTGCACATGGAAGACTGCTGCACAAATTGGAGCAGTGTGGCATTGGAGGCAAATTGCTGCTATGGATAAAGGGGTGGTTGAGGTGGAGAAGACAGAGAGTGGTAATAAAATCAATGGACACTGCTCATCGTGGACTAATGTTATTAGTGGAGTCCCTCAGGGTTCAGTATTGGGTCCATTATTGTTTTGTGTATTTATAAATGATATTGATGATGGTATATCAAGCTTAATGTCCAAGTTTGCAGACGATACGAAGGTTGGCAGGGTTGTCAAGGACACTACTGATACTATGCTACTGCAACAGGATCTGGAAAGGTTGAGCAGATGGGCTGAGAGGTGAAAAATGAAGTTTAACATTGACAAATGTAAAGTACTACATATGGGAAACAGCAACCCCAGAGCAACGTTTCAACTCTGCGGTACTACACTGACAGTGGTAGAGAATGAAAGGGACCTGGGGGTGGTTTTGCAGGCAGATATGAAGTTTTCTGAGCAGTGCAGACGGGCTGCAAGAGTAGCTCATGGTGTATTGTCGATGATATATAGGAATTTTTCTAGCAGGGATAAGGAGGTGATTATTCCATTGTATAAGGCAATGGTCAGATCACACCTAGGGTACTGTATACAGGTCTGGAGGCCTCATTTCTAGAAGGATGTAGAGATGCTGGAACGAGTACAGAGAAGGGCAACAAGATTAGTGAATGGAAGAAAGGGGTGCTCTTACGAAGAAAGGCTTAAGTTTTGCAAATTACAGTGTCTGGAGACTAGGCACCGGCGAGGTGATCTGATAGAGGTGTATAAAGCCCTAAATGGTTTGAGCATGCTCAATGCTGATGAGATTCTTCCTCTTGCTCAGAATATTCACCTGAGAGGGCATAAATTCAAATTGAGGAAAGACAGATGTAGGATAGACTTGCAGAAATTTGCCTTTAGCCAGTGGGTGGTTGGTTGGTGGAACAGACTTCCATCCCTTGTCGTGGAAGTTGATAGCCTAAATAAGTTTAAGGCTCAGCTGGACAGGTATTTTGAACGAACAGAGGGGTGAAGTGGAAGTGGTTTTTTTTTTTTATTTGGCTGATGCTGCATAAGCTTGCTTTCTTGCATCAAATGCCTCTACTAATGCTAATGCTAAATACAGCAAGAAGTAAGTCCTCTGTTTCTAACATGAAATATATGTGGCACATATATTTCATGATGGAAACAATGAATCGAAGTTACAGCTTGAGAGTATATAGAAGCCAGGTAGAGTAAGATGTGATGGTAAATATATAGAATGCTGACATATATTTCATGGCTGACCCAACAGAGGCAGAGATAGGAAAAGGAAGGAGAAAATAAATGAACGGAAAAAAAATAGAATAAAATAAGAAGCTGAAGGTCAAGGATGCATCTTACTGTCATACCATGCAGAAGTCAGTGTGGACTCTGTGGCATAGACCACACATACTGCATTGAAGATGACGAAAGGAAATGCTGGCTATTATCAGATTAAATATATAGTATATTATAGCGACCTCAAGAATTGGAAGGCAGTAAGTTGGACAAGATTAGAATTGCTAGGTGTGATGGGAAGATTAGTATTAGTAATGCCACGTGGCGCAAGGAAGCCTACGGCTTATGCTGCACCAGCAAAAAAAATAAAAATAATAAAATAAAATTAAAAAAACAAAAAATAAAATAAGAATAAAATTTAAAAAATAATAACAATTAATAGGAGAAAAGGAAAGAGACAACTTATGCATTTCCCTTCTCCCATAGATAATCCAGCTGACCTTTGAATTTCCACAAACTTTCAGCCTCTACCACCCATGTGGGTAACTTATTCCAGTAATACATAACTCGCTGGCTAAAATAAAACTTCCTGCAATTCAGTCTAAACATCTCCCTCTGTAACTGGAAATTATGGCCTTAGTTCTAAAATCATTTAAAACTGTGAAAATTTCACCCTCATTCATTTTACTTATGCCTTTCAGAGTCTTAAACACCACAATCAAGTCTCCTCTAAGGTGCCTAGTTTCCAAGCTCTCCAGTGTGCACATATTTGAAGTCTTTCCTCATATGGGCTCCCTTTTGGTGATTTCACCAGGCAAGTTACTTGTCTTTGGACTCTTTCAAAAAGAATGTCTTTCTTTAGATGCAGTCTCCATACTTGAACACAGTTATTCCAAGTGTGGTCCAACAATAGCCTTATATAATGGGATTATTATGTCCTTATTTATACTAGTAATTGTTCAATAAATCATTGATAGGACACCATGGGGACACCTTCCTTGCAACATGTCTACAATGCTCTGAGAACTTCATGTCTGACCGTATCATAAAACTCAAGTCCCTTTCCTCCATAACCAGCTTTAGTTCAACTCCACCAACGGTATAAGTTATTTTCGAGTTACTGTTCCCCAGGTGCAATACCTTACACTTTGCTGGATTAAAGCATAGCTGCCATTTTTCTGACCATCCCTGAAATCTCTCTAGGTCATTCTGAAGAAGCTTTCCTTGGCAGTGATCATTAACTACTCCACCAATCTTTACATCATTTGCAAATTTAGACATCAAGCCCTCTATCCCTTCATCGATATCTTTATGAAAATCAAAAACAACAGTGGTCCTAATACTGATCCTTGGGGAACCCCACTTCTTACATCAACCCAATCTGAGGAATAACCATTTATCACAACCCTCTGCTTCCTACCCTGAAGCCATCCAGCTATCCACCTGAGGATTTTCCATGTGATTCCAACCTGTTCCAGCTTATAAAGTAACTGCTCATGTGGGATTGAGTCAAATGCTTTGCTGAAATCCAAATAAAGAATGTCAAAATTATTCCCTAAGCCCAGCTCTTGAGTGATCCTGTCAAAATAGCTAACCAGATTAGTTAAACATGATTTTCCCTTTACAAAACAAAAACCATGCTGAGTATCCTTCAGAATTCCATTTTTATGTAAATGATACTGAATTCCACCCTTGATCATTGTCTCCATGATTTTTCCTACTGCAGAAGTTGGACAAGCCGGTAATTTCCCACTTCAGTCTTAGAACCACCCTTGTGTATTGGAGATACACTGGCACTTTTCCTATCCAATGGAATCACTCCCGAGACTAGTGAAGCTCTCATAATTAGCCTCAATGGATCAATTAGGGTTGTCAGTTTTTGCTAAAAAAAAGGAAGATTTTTGTTGATAAAATTAGTTTTAAAAAATACAAGAAAATTCAAATTGTCTGATATTTTAATTGTACTTATTTTGAAATTTTGCCCTTTTTCTTTTTAACAATTGTTTATGCTGTTTTACATACTGAAGGAACTCTTTACATGTAAAAGAAAAATTTTGCAATCTGAAACTGTGCCTCGATTAATTCTCGGCAGCTTCTGTTTCTGACATCTAACCACTTTAATTTCATTAACAAAAACACCCTTTCTACTAGTTATGTTATTTGGTTTTTAGGAGCATTAGCAACTAAGGCCATATTGCTCTGGGGATATGCGGTGGTCATCCCTTGACCTCTCCGCATCCTGCGTATTTGGTGGTCATGGGCTCGAACCCCAGTCTAATCAAGAAGACTGTGCTACGCACTGCTGCTCCTGCCCACCTGGCTACCGAGGCACCATTGAGTTCATCTGCAACTTCAGCTGGAGTATCTAATACTATCCCACACTCATTACATAAGGGACCGATCTTGTTTGTCCTTCTCCTCTTTGCATTGATATATGTGAAGAATTCCTTATCCCCACTCTTTGCTCTCTTCGCAATGCACCAAATTTTAACTTAAGATCGGTGCACTCCTTACAACAGTGACAAAGAAAAGAATCTCTAAGTGAGCTAGGATTATCCACTAGGTCGACCTTGGAATACATGGCACAGGTTCTGCAAAGGATAAAATCATGACTCACCTGAAAATCACCATCGGTTATTTCCGTATGAGTCATGGTACCCTCTGACAAAGTGTTCAAGGCGGATCTTGTAATAACCATTATAAAATTTACTAATTATTAATAAAAGAAACTTTCAAAAAATTATATTTATAATTAAATAATATTAAAATAAATAAATAATATTAAAAAAATTAAATAATATTAAAAAAATCAAACTATTACAGGAAAAAAACTTATCAAAATAAACTTTATAATATATTAAGTAACCTTTGAAATCCTGCTCTAATCCCCTCTTATCTATACTTCTTTGCTGTCGCTATGATGAGCTCAAATAGGTACGTCTGCATTAAACAAATGAAGCAGTACATCCCAAAAACTATGCATGAAATGCATAGTTTTTGCTTGAAATGGTTTTTCTCTACTATCCTGGGTTGTACTGCTTCATATAACATCATAATCAGCCATTCTCAAGGCCTCTCCAGCAACTTTCCAGTTTCTTTCGTTTTGTGCAATGCCCATCCATTTACTACCCACAAACCCTTGAATTTCATCTGTCCATCTCCATTGTTTTCTTCCAGGTTTTCTTTTAACTCCTCTTGGATACCATTCTCTTATTTTCTTAGTCCATCTGTCATCGTGCCTTTGAGCTATCTGTCCTGCCCAAGTCCATTTCAGTTCTATAGTTTTAATAAGAATTTTTTTTTTTTTTTTGTAAACCACAAAACACAAGAGGTATTGGAACCGATAGTACATAGTACCGTGCTTGGGTTGGAGGTTGAGAAGACGAAAGAAGATATTTGTTGACATCAGACTTGAACTTCTGTCTAGACTAATTTTCAGGAAATACATACGAAGGAAGGTTGTTCCAAAAACAGCAGTTAAATGAATAAACGAGGAAGATGAAAAGTTGGTTCTGTGAGTTGGAAGTTGGACAGTAAATGAACGTTGGCTGCCATGTGTTCAAACTATTTTGAAAGAGAGAGCAAGAATTATAGAGGCCAATTCAGAAGAACAGTGCCATTGAAAGTATCTGTTGAAGAGGCATGCAGCAGAAACAGTATGTCTATGAGACAGCGAGTGGAAAGACTCCGTTAGATGAATCGTTAATTAACCTAACTGCCCTCTTCTCAACGGAATCAAGAAGCCTGAGAGAGGTTTTGTGGGTACCACCCCAGATGTGGGAACAATATTCCATGGTAGGGCAGATTTGCGATTTGTAAAGAGTGAACAGCTGTTTGGAAGAAAAGTAACGCCGAAAGCGAAAGAGAAAACAAAGTTTTTTAGACGAAGAGGAAGCAATATTTGCAATGTGCTTGTGCCAAGAGGGATTAGAAGTCAGGGTAATCCCCAAAAGCGATATATCATTTTGCATAGAAATCGGAGTGTCACCAAAGATAAACATAGGAGCAGAAGAATCCTTTTTGTGATATAGTAGTAGTAGTAGTGGCACTTGATGCAAGAAAGCAAGTGTAGGAGCTTATGCAGCATCAGCCAAAAAAAAAAAAATCACACCATACCCTCCAATTGCCTGTCCAGTTCCTCCTTAAATTTATTTAACCTATCAACTTCCACAACGACAGATGGAAGTTTGTTCCAGCAATTAACCACCCGCTGGCTAAAGGCAAATTTCCGCACATCTATTCTACATCTGTCCTTTCTTAATTTGAACTTATGTCCCCGTAGGTTCGTATTCTGAACAAGTGGGAGGATCCCATCAGAATTCAGCGTGCTCAACCCATTCAAGGCCTTATAGACCTCAATCAGATCACCGCGCAGGTGCCTAGTCTCCAGCCACTGCAATTTGCAGAACTTAAGCCTCTCTTGGTAAGAGGATCCCTTCATTCCCCTCACCAATCTTGTTGCCCTTCTCTGTACACGCTCAAGCAAATCTACATCCTTCCTAAAATGAGGCCTCCAGACCTGTACGCAGTACTCAAGGCGTGGCCTGACCATTGCCTTATACAGAGGGATAATCACCTCCTTTTCCCTGCTAGCAAAATTCCTATATATCATTGACAAAACCCCATGACCTGCCCTGGCCACCTGTCTGCATTGCTCAGAAAACTTCATATCTGACTGCACAATTACTCCCAGGTCTTTTTCATTTTCTACCACCTTAAGTGTAGTACCACACAGTTGGTACGTTTCTCTGGGGTTACTTCTACCCATATGCAGTACTTTGCATTTGTCAAGGTTAAACTATATAAGACAAGACTGAGTTTTAGAAGGATTGAAATCAACTACGTTGTCTTTGCCTCACTGGAGAATTACCTGGAGATCAGCATTTAAGGAATTGGTAGCGGATATTCAAGAAGTTGAAGCTGATTCAGCAGGGCAAGGTTTCTCAAAATGGAAAGTGGAATGCAATGTGCTGTCATCAGCAAAACAATGGAAGAAGGTCATTAATATACAAGAGGAAAAGGGTGGGGGAATGAACTGAACCTTGGGGGACACCCTCAGTGAGCAATCAGAGAGAAAACTGGATAACCAATTACAAAAAAACAGTTGGCAAACCATAAAATGGAAGCTTGTTTAGAAGTCCTGTATGCCAAACACGATCGAAAGCCTTTGAGATGTCAAGAGCAACTACTTGGGTTTCATCGAACTTTTCCATTGAATTAGTCCATAAATGGGTAACATAGCCAGAATATTACCAGTGGATCAACACTAACGGAATCCATACTGGCAATAGTTGATCAGACGGAAGATTTCTAGGTAGTTTAAGAGTTGGCAGCTAATTAATTTCTCCGTTACTTTAGAAAGAATAGAAGTAATTGCAATGGGATGATAATTGGATGGGAGGGATTTGTCACCTTTTTAGGAACTGGCTGGATATGAGCAAATTTCCAAGCAGAAGGAAAAACACCTTTGGAATAAGGAAGTGAAAAAAATGTGGCAAAGAATGGGAGTAAGTTCAGGAGCACAGGTTTTGAGAACAGGTGGAGAAATACCATTGGGACCTGGAGCTTTCTTAGCATCAAGATTCATCAAAATCCTTCTGACATCCTTTTGACGGAAGACCACAGGAGGCACTGAATGGAGCGTGTTGGGAATGGTGGGGAGTGTTTTACCAAGATCATTAATACATTAGTTGGAAGAAAAATGAGATGTTAGCAGGTCAGCTTTATTCTTGACCGAAGTGACAACAGAACCATCTGGTTTGGACAGATGTGGGAGCAGAGAGGGGCAAAAGTTGCGGCCAATAGCTTTGGCAAGAGACCTGAATGCTCGGCTACCATTAGGACAAGAAGCAAGTTTTCTACTCTTTGTCTATTCAAACTCTAGTTTGGACTGATTAATAACTGCTTTACAATTCTTGTGAGCTTTAGTGTAGGCAGAAAATGAAACTGAAGAATTAGAAACAAACCAATTACTGTATGCAACATTCTTCTCTTGAACAGCCTTAGCACATTTATTGGAAAACCAAGGTTTAGATAAAGGACGAGATTTTAAAGTGGAGTGCAGGATAAAGGATTCCATTCCTGCAAGAATAATTTCACTGATACGATTGGAGCAAACGTTGCTGACAGAAGTTTTGAAACAGTAATTTGACCAGAAAAGAAAAGGAAAAGAAGAAAAGAAATCTCGCAGGTCATCCCATTTTGCATTCTTATAATGCCAAACAATACAAGGTTGCAAACAGCCATGAGATAAAGGCTCCACTGGAGAAGAGACAATCACCAAGTTGTGATCTGAGGTGCCTAAAGGACCTCTCACTTCGACCGTGTACTTAGAAGGGTTGTTTGTGAGAAAAAGATCAAGCGTGTTGGCTGTATGGTTAGGATTGTCTGGTATTCTTGTAGGTAAATGAACAATCTGTGCAAGGTCATTAGTAATTGCAAAAGCCTCAGCATCTCGACCAGCTGGGTTGATGTGAGTAGAAAACGGAAGCCAGCTGGAATTGTGAACATTAAAATCACCAAGGAAAATTACCTCACTGTTAGGAAAGTTGGACTGGAGAAAGTCAAGTTGCAAAGAGAGGAAGTGAAAGAGCTCCATGAAAGGGAGAACGGTAGAGACAACAGATGAATTTGACACAATGAGGTAGAGAAATTTTAAGCCAGAGAAGATCGAAAAGAGGAGATTCCAAATTACCAAGTCTCTGACAGAGAATATCGGAACAGACATATGCACAAGTACCACCTTTGAGGAGAAACGAATCATACAGCGAATAATTTGGGCAACTGAGATGAGCAGTAGTTGAATCAACCGATAACTGAGATTCTGTCAGAAAAAGTACATGGGGTTTGGAAGACTGCAAATGGAAATGGACATCGTTGAGATTAGGATTGAGACCATGTATATTTGTGAAATGAATTAGGAAGTGTTTGGGAGATTTAGGTCTTTTCGCAGATAAGCTTACTCTATTAGTTTGACAATTCATGGTGTATTCAATGGTAAGAAAAGTGGGTGGGAAATGCTGTGTGAAGTAATGAAATTTTTGGATATGGCGTACACATGGTAAGAATATACCCAGATCCTTGACATAACGTGGCCTCGAGCTGTAACTTGGATTCATTGTTTCTACAACGTGCCACATATATATCATGTTAGAAACAGAGGCCTTACTTCTTGCAGTATTTCTCTTGGTTTTGATGGCTGGTCCTTGAAAATGAGGTTAAAATCATTGGATGTGCAGCATTAAGTACCTTTAACATATTAATTTTTATTTTACAGGTGCCTTTGCAATTTTTTCCATAGCCTTTTTATCACAATTTACTTATATTTACACAGACACACAGTTAGAAATGGATATCCGATATGTTTTGATGTATACAGATTTCATTAATAATGATTCTACATTTTATGTAGTAAAAGTAGTCTTAATAGTTTTTGATCAACCCCCTATATTGTTTTAGAATGCACTGAATGTATGTTATAGGATTTATTTCAGTGATTTCTAGTTCAGAGGACAGTGATTATAACCACTGTGCTATACATGAAGATTGACCACTGTGACATCCTGTTTTGCAATTTACTGGTCTCAGTCAAATAATTAGGCAAATGAAGAATCTTATTTGCCTAGTTATCTTCAGATAACTAGACAAATGAAAAATCTTAGCTCTTTAAAAAGGATAAGTTGTTTGGAAAATTTTCCTTTTTTTGACTGAATTAATATATTAAATTATGTTTAATTAATAGTTCTAGTCACGTTCATTTGCTTTTTTTTGATTAGCTAGAAACTTTGTAAGTTATGACTTAATATTTGTAAAGCTTATGTATCAGTTATATGCATGCCAAATTAGTAATATGCATTCAATGGTTCTAATCACATAGGTTGGCATATATACGAGGAGTGGTAAAAAAGTAATGCCTTCTATTTTTTCCCTCAGAAAATTTAATTCCTACAACTGTGCCTTTTATATCAATTAATCCTCAATCATTAATAAACATACTGTTATTTTTCCATAAAGTCACCACCATTTTCTATGCACTTCTGCCATCTCTGAGTCAGACACTATTCTAATCCTGTAAAAGTCCTTACTCTTACTCCAGAGGGCTTTGCGAACACTGTGCTTGAGCTGGTGATCATCCACAAAATGGGTTCCATGGAATGCATCCTTCAGCGGGCCAAAGAAGTAATAATCGGAAGGTGCCAGATCCAGGCAATAAGAGGGGTGAGGAAGAACAGTGCAACCCAGTTTTGCAATGGCCTTCACTGTAAGCAGACTGGTGTGGGAAAAGAACCTCATTACGGTTTTTAGCCGGTCAATTTCTACGAATGTGGGTTTCAACTTTTTCAATGTTTCCACGTATCAATCTGAGTTTATTGTGCTGCCACACTCCAAGTAGTCCACAAGCAAGACCACCATCTTTGTCCCAAAACACTGTCACCATGGCTTTATCAACAGAAGGCTGTCTTTTGAACTTCTTGCGGTGAATTTTGATGGTACCACTCCATCGACTGTCTCTTCGTTTCGTCACCTATAACTATAAGTGAAAGAGAAATCTCTCCTTCATTCTCATAGCTGGAGAAGCTCCATAGATGATGATTTTCCAGGCTTCTTTGTGCTCGTGTGTCAGCATTTTTGAGACCCACCCGGCACAAACCTTGTAGCTTAGTTCCTTTATGATGGATAACACAGAAGGGTTCTCTATACCTACTGCAATGCACAATTCGCATGTCATGACGCAGCAGTCCTCTTTGATCAGCACGTCAATCTGGCTCTTGTTGTCTGTTATCACTGACATTACTGGCCAGCTAGTTCAGGGCATGTCAACAATGTCACTTTCCCCACACAAAGTATCTTACCCAACATCTAACTGTACTCACATCTACAGTATTGTCACCATAAACATTTTTGAGACATGTATGGATTTCAATAGTTGCCACTTCTTCCTTAGTAAGAAATTAAATCATCACTTTTTGCTTGATACATATATTAGTAACATCCACCATTTTGAACTATCTGTGCTGCACTCACAAGACTGATCACACTGCCACTCAGTACGGTAAAACTAGAGACTTCTAGTGACCACCCAGGAATGATCTGCAGCACCACATTTGAAAGCAAAAAATTAGGCGGCATTACTTTTGTACTGATCCTCATATATATATATATATATATATACTTTTTATTTTTTAGCTAATTTTTCATACTCCATTGACCTCACAACAACAAGAGGCCATAGTACTGTTTTTGACTGGATGTTTCCTTGTTGTTTGATGCATGCCAATGAATTACCTCTCCATTGTCCATGTGCTACTGTTTATGTCGGTTTACATTGATTTTCATGAATGGACTAATTTTTATTTGATGATGGAACTCATGGTTTAGAGATGAACTGTACCAGCTGTGCATTACTGTAAGTTCTGCCATTGTGCGATTCCTGCTTTTTAGGAGAGAGAGGATGTTTGGAAATATCATCTCATTGTTCATCCTAGATGCTTTTCCTTGAAGAACCAAGCAGGGTGGTAGCATCGTTTGAGCTAGTACATCTGGCTCCAGTTATTATCAACAGTTTCACACTGTTGGTCTATTCTTTTGCTGAATTTCACAAACACACTGTTCCACAGTATTTGACCCACTGCTTTAAATGGCCCGGTTTAAAACAGGAGGCATTTTGATGGAATGTTTAATTCTTTGTATAAGGGGATGATGCACCTAATAAAGTGATATGCTCAGTGTATACATTTATAATTATTTGTAAAAGAATAAGAGAAGTTTACTTCAATATGATAATTAAAATACTTCTGTATGATACTCTCCAGAAATTAAAACGAAAACAATTAAAAAACCGAAACTCTTACATTACAGTAATAAATAATTAAAAATAATTAAAAATCAATTTAACACAATTAAAAATTAAGTAAAAAATTAATTTAACGAAACAACTGCAAAACGATTTTCTTTCCTGAAGCTGACAATGCTTTTTGACCGTATGTCGTGATCACATGAATGAAAATTACCGAATAGGGCTGAGCATGGAACTTAAATAGGGATTATTTGTCTTCACGTGTGCACGTAAAAGACCGCGAATCAGAGATTAGATATGGCTGGCGAAAATTAACAGAATTCTCATGTAATTTATTTTTGATGGTTTCTGCAATTAATAGTCTCTTATAATTACGTTGGACACTAAGTATTTTGGCCTCGTTAAATAAAAAAGTAAGTTTTTCATTAATGCCATGTAAGGCTAGCCATGGCATTAAAGGCAGATATTGTTGAGATATCAGAGATGTGGTGTCACACAAATTATAGGCAGTGCAGAGTTGGAACTTCAGGAGTACGATGTGCACAGGAAGGATACACAGGACAGGAAGGGAGGAGGGGCTATTCTTTTAGTTAAGAAACAAAATCTAAGGAAGTGTATCCAATTGATGTTGGTGAACAATGCAGTGTTGAGTTTGTGTGGTGTGAAATAAGCACGGGAAAGGAAAAATGACAGCAGGTGTGTGTTATAGGCCTAATGAATCTGATGAGTATAATGAGCAATTGTGCAGGCCAGTAAATCAGAAGGTCTTATAATGGGGGATTTTAACTTTCCACATATTGACTGAAACTTGTGGGTTGGTCATTCGCACAATAGCAAGACTTTTGTGGATTTATTGGATGATTGTTTTCTACAGCAACATGTTCGAGAGGCAACCAGAGGGAATAATACTCTTGATATGATTATCAGCAGTGATTATTCATGCAATAAGAATTTGCAGATAAAGAAACCACTGGGTGACAGTGATCACAATGTACTGATGTGGAAATTACTTAAAGATGTAACTACCATCAAGGCTAAAGGGAAGGGCTTTTGCTTTTGTAAAAGTGACTACAGAGGTCTCAGACAGTTTTTAAATTCTGTACAGTGGGATCAACTGATGGTGTTACCAACTTTGAATTCTAAATGAGAAGCCTTCAGGGACTTAATTTTGGAGGCTACTAGCTTTTCATTCTAACTAGAAATACTGTTCATGGTTTAAGGCTAAATGGATGTCAGATGAATTAATGAGGCTCGTGGCAGAGAAGAAAAATGCATGGGATGCAAATAAAGTATCAGGTGATACAGAAGCCTGTGGCAGGTATAAGCTAGTCTGTAATCAAGCCACAAATGAGATTAGGCAGGCAAAGGCAGATTATGAGAAATCTTTGGCAAAGGATGCAAAGAAAAACAGCAAAACGTTTTTTACTTCTATAAACTCTAGAAGGAAAGGGATGAATCAGATTGGACCACTTAACATAGATTGGTTGACTATTGATGAACTTGCTCAGGTAGCTGAATGAGTATTTTGCATCTACATTCACACATGAGGAGTTATTCAATGAGGGGAGTGCCAGAAGTCTATCAAACGCTAACAGGGAGCTAAGTGATTTTGTAATAACTGAGAGCAAAGTGAAGGAGAAATTGAAGTTAAACATGAAAAAGGTCCCTGGGGTGGACGGGATCTATTCAGTTATATTAAAGGAGGCAGCAAAGAAAGTAAGCAAACCCTTAGCCATAATTATGAGAGTAGGTGTGTTCCTTGGACTCACAAAGGGGGTTCACAAAAGGTGACACTAACTACAGACCTGTTAGTTTAAGTTGTATTCCGGAGAAAATAATGGAATCACTGGTTAAAGAAGCATTGTACGATCATCTAGACAAGACTGCAGCAATAGTTAGGACTCAAATGAGTACATTGAACAATTGTACAGAGAAGTAGAGTGGGCTAGTAAATCAGAATGTCTTATAATGGGGGATTTTAACTTCCCAGATATTGACTGAAACTTGTGGTTTGGTCACTCACACACTAGTCAGACTTTTGTGGATTTATTGGATGATTGTTTTCTGCAGCAGCATGTTCGAGAGGCAACCAGAGGGGGTAATACTCTTGATCTCGTTATCAGCAGTGATCATTCGTGTATTAAGAATTTGCAGATAAAGGAACCATTAGGTGGCAGTGATCACAGTGTACTGATGTGGGATTTACTTAAAGATTTAATTACCATCAGGGGTAAAGGAAAGGGTTTTTGCTTCCGTAAAGGTGAGTGCAGTGGTCTCAGAAAGTTTTTAAATTCTGTACAGTGGGATCAACTGACGATGTTACGAACAGTAAATTCTAAGTGGTAAGCATTCAAGGAATTAATCGTGGATGCTACTAGAAGTTTCATACCAATTAAGAAATATTGTTCAAGGTTTAGGCCTAAATGGTTATCAAATGAACTAATGAGACTCGTAACAGAGAAGAAAAATGCATGGGATGCATATAAATTATCAAACGACTCAGAAGCCTATGGCAGATATAAGCTAGTCTGTAATCAGGATACTTAATGTTTTTGTAATAACTGAGAGCAAAGTGGAGGAGAAATTGTTGAAGTTAAACATAAGAAAAGCACCTGGGGTGGACGGGATCTATCCAGTTATATTAAAGGAGGCGGCAAAGCAACTAAGCAAACCCTTAGCCATAATTATGAGAGCATCTTTCGACTCAGGGGAGGTTCCCACAGACTGGAGATGTGAAAATGTATCCCCAATTCACAAAGGGGGGGGATCAAAGGATGACACGAGTAATTACAGACCAGTTAGTTTAACTTTTGTTCCAGGTAAAATAATGGAGTCACTGGTTAAAGATGCACTGCAGGATCATCTAGACAAGACTGCAGCAATAATTCAGACACAGCATGGGTTTGTTAAGGGAAAGTCTTGTCTGACAAATTTGATAGGATATTATGATGTGGTTACAAAGGAACTGGATGCAAAAAATAATTTTGATATCATATATTTGGATTTCAGGAAAGCTTTTGACACTGTTGCACATGGACGACTATTGTACAAATTGGAGCAGAATGGTATTAAGGGTAAGTTGCTACAATGGATAAAAAGATGGTTGAGTGGGAGAAGACAGAGGGTGGTAATCAATGGGTGCTGCTCTTCGTGGACTAATATTATTATTGGAGTCCCACAGGGTTCGGTGTTGGGTCCACTGTTGTTTTGTATATTTATCAATGATATTGATGAAGGTATATCAGGCTTAATGTCGAAGTTTGTAGATGATACAAAGATTGGCAGGGTTGTTAATGACAGTAATTGCAGTGTGCTACTGCAACAGGATCTAGATAATTTGGGCAGATGGGCTAAGAAGTGGCAACTGAAGCTTAACCTTGACAAATGCAAAGTACTGCATATGGGTAGAAATAACTCCAGAGAAACGTACCAACTGTGTGGTACTACATTTAAGGTGGTAGAAAATGAAAAAGACCTGGGAGTAATTGTGCAGTCAGATATGAAGTTTTCTGAGCAATGCAGACAGGTTGCCAGGGCAGGTCATGGGGTTTTGTCAATGATATATAGGAATTTTGCTAGCAGGGAAAAGGAGGTGATTGTCCCTCTGTATAAGGCAATGGTCTGGCCACGCCTTGAGTACTGCGTACAGGTCTGGAGGCCTCATTTTAGGAAGGATGTACATTGGCTTGAGCGTGTACAGAGAAGGGCAACAAGATTGGTGAGGGGAATGAAGGGATCCTCTTACCAAGAGAGGCTTAAGTTCTGCAAATTGCAGTGGCTGGAGACTAGGTACCTGCACGGTGATCTAATTGAAAGGCCTTGAATGGGTTGAGCACGCTGAATTCTGATGGGATCCTTCCACTTATTCAGATTTCGAACCTAAGGGGGCATAAATTCAAATTAAGAAAGGACAGATGTAGAATAGACGTAAGAAAATTTGCCTTTAGCCAGAGGATGGTTAATTGCTGGAACAAACTTCCATCTGTCATTGTGGAAGTTGATAGATCGAATAAATTTAAGGAGGTACTGGACAGGCATTTGGAGGGAATGGTGTGATTTTTCTTTTTGTTTTTTTTGGCTGATGCTGCATAAGCTCATACACTTGCTTTCTTGCATCACATGCCACTACTACTACTATTTGAATTGCCTATTGCTATTTGTCAAGTTCAAAGAGAAGCAACAGTTGAAGAAATGGTGATGAAAGATTACAGAATGATTATCAAACATACTGTCAAATCTGACAATACATCTAAAGTATTGATCAATTATGCAAAGCTGGAATGTTTATGTTCTGATGGGGAAGAAACTTCCCAGCCAATGAAACGCAAAGACATCAGAACTGAAATGCAAAGACATCAGAACAACTTTTGGAGAGATTTATGCAGAATCCTGATAACTTTCTTTTTCAGTTCATAACTATGGATGAGATATAAATACATTACTTTGATCTCAGGTCTAAAAGCATGGCCCAGAAACACATCTCTATCACTCAAGAAATTCTGTGTTGCCTAGTCTGTAGGCAAGATGATAGGTTCCAATTTCTGGGATGCTCATTACCTTGAGCACACAGCCACAATCACAAACTAGTATTACACACAATTATTAGTCAAACTGTACAAGACAACCAAGATAAAGCAGCAATGAACATTGCTGCTTCATGTTGGTAGCGTGACCTCCAAAAAAATTGTGGGGAGGTCATACATTCCAAAAAAAACTTATACTGTTGAAAGAATCCTCTGAGGCACAATAAAAACTATTTCCATCTAATCACAGACCAGCCTGCAATTAATATACAACTTATAATAATAAAACTGTATAATTTATGTGAAATTAAAATTCCAAAAACTGGACATCAATAAGATCTGTATAAATAAATAAAATTATTTATAATTATTTCTAAATTATAAATTATATCTTCCAAACCATGGAAGCATTTGATAATGAATATTGTGTTCCTCAACTATAAACAGTGTAAAGTTTTGTACATTAAAAAAGATCTCAATTGCAGTCCTGCAGTGATTAGATAAAAGTATTATATACACATAATAAAGGTTTTGACATATAATAAAGGGTTATATACATATAATAAAGGCAAACCATGATAAATGATACTTTTGTGAAAACCTTTTGCGGAGTACTCATTACACATGGTACCACAGTATTATGTAAAAAGCTGATCAGATCTACACTTGCAGTTTTCACAAGCACCAACAGTACATAAAAAAAAACAGAATTTGTTGTCACCTGAAAAACAAATCTAAGTGTAGGCTTCACTTAGGCTTCAGTCCCCCAGGGGGGGTTTATGAGGACAATGTATGTATGCAAGTCCACTGTTGTAATATTTATGTCTGCTACACAAATACAGATTTTGATATCAAATTCTCAATCAATTTTGTTCAAGTGTGCAATCACTCGAACAAAAAGTTGATGTGTGCTATAAAGGAGTGGAATGTTGAGAAGAGCAGTAATTTCCCTCAGTAATCCCCAAGGACCCCTAGATCCTTGGGGATTACTGAGGGAAAGTGCATTACCACAAGGAGCCTTATCAAACACTGAAATAAAAACTGTTTGAAAGATGCACTTTCCTTGGTAGTTTTAAATTTTATGAACCACCTGATATCCAGGGGCTCACATCTGGTGAGTATGGGCTTGGCAAACCCAGGGTCATGAACTGCATATCTTTTCTTTCTTGCTTTCTTGGTGATTCCCTTATACTTCTGACTCCTCTCTTTCTCTAAGGGTAACGTGGGAATTTTTTTTTTTTTTGGCTGGTGCAGCATAAGGCTTCCTTGTACCGTAGAGCTAATAATAATAACATACATGACATAAACAGGGCACATTAGTGGTGAAAATAATTTCGATTATTACAATCCTCATTCATTCTGAAGTTTTAAACCAAAGATAAAGAAGTTGTGTATATCAAAAAACTACAAGTGGTAAAATTAAAATCAGGAATATGATTTCTGAGAGCTTATGCCCCCGAATGACAGGAATCACACTCACCTATTTAATTAACGGTGATTTTTTTTTTGTTAATTAAAGTGATATCTTAATTCTAGTCACCTGACAACAGAAAATCAATCTTACTTTTAATTCTGATCAATCAAGACAACCAAGCTACAATTCCACTTTAGGAAAAACCAATACCAAAACTGAAAGATTAATCAGAATTTAATTCACAGCATCGATTTCCAAAACACGTTAGTGTCAGGGAACGAGATTCTCACCTCTTCACTTCGCACATAAGAGCACGGAATGTAACCGCAATTTCCGTGGATGTCAACTCCAAACGTCCAATCTGAGTCCACATGCTTTGTCAAAGCTTCAATAAAACGATCACCTTGATGAAAATTAAGCACATTCTTTTGGGAATAAGCAAAATCATACATTGCAATCAAAATACTCTCCATCACTAATATCACTCTTCATTCAGCACACTTCGCAAAGCAACTTTTTACAACCAAACTTATCACTGCATCAATCATTTTTCAGAGAAAAAGGCAACTATCCATACACAGCTTGATAATTAAATACCAATAAACGATATCAAAGTTAATTCATTTTAAATTATTAATGCCGCAAAAGGGGAAAAAAATTCGACTGACTGAAAATGTTGCACATTATTTTTTCTATAAATCAGAAACTTTTTTGCTTTTATTGTCAAGGCAGACAGTACAAAAATACAGTTTACACTTATATGAGTAAGGTAGACCGTTCAAAATGATTGCACAATTCTCTAAAAAAAACAGTTAATCACTTAGGTTACAAGTGAATGATTTAAGTCACTGTGAAGAATGATGAATATAATACACAAACGTAGTTTCAGTCTGAGCACTGCAGCTCAGCTATCGCTGGTTGCGCAGCGGGTAGAAACCCTCTTTTCTCAAACCGTAAGGAAAAGCTTAAATTCAGTTCTCATCACTGGCAAAACTGAGAAACGATAGGGACTGTGGCGGTTTATTTTTTATATCAACGCAGAGATGATCTCTTGATCGAAGTTGCAAGGCCTTTACTCTAGGAAGCGCAAGTTTTCATTCCTCAAATTAAGTAAACTGGCAATAAAATACATGCAATTTACAGAGAGGATATACTGACGCCTTAGTTGCCTTGGAGCACATTCCAATATGTACCCGTCCTGCTGCTGATGTACACGTGAATCGATAGCTCCCCATCGATCTATGTCCAAAGCTATTCTCGGTTGTTCCATAAAGCTTTCTTCGTTTAGGAACGACAACAATTACCTTAAATTTAGTTTGTTGGGTTCTGATTTTTTTTTTTTTTTTTTACAAAAAAAAAAACACCCGTTTATACCATAATGCGGTCCCAGCTCTGTACCCTTGTGGATAGCAAGTTGGTTATAATAACTGTCCTTCCATAGCAGGTGAAATACGCCTGAGTTCGAATGTTAAGGTTTTTTTTTTTTTTTTTTTTTTTTTTTATGCAACATGGCTGAGTTAATCGGTTTCAGGCGATGGTTGCATTGTTTTTCTACAGGTAACTCTAGTTTTTTCGACAAACCAAACAGCAAACCGTCACCGTCCTGCACACCAGGTGGAAAAGGCCCGGGTTCGAATCCCGTCGATGACACTAGGAACTTTAGTGGGCTTTTTTCACTCCGTGGCTGAGTTAGTCGGTCTCAGGCGTAGATAGCAAGGTTTTCCACAGAAACTGGGTTTTTCGTCCAGCAAACAGACAAATCGACCATAGAACAAATGCATTTAACAGACATAAGACACAGCACGGCAGATGAATTTAATTATTCGGGTAGCCTAAATATAATAATAGTTTTATACTACCCCCTCATGGCCTAAGCTGCTTTGGCCTTAACACAAACCGAACTCCGGCTCTGTATACAAAGATGCAACCCTCATCCGACCGACTAACTAAGTCACAGTGGAAAAAAAAAACAAACATAAAAGTTAGTTACCCTGTCAATACCAGCGTGCTGCTAATGAACAGCATTACGGAAACAATTGAGTAACAATACCCTACTTATTATTATTATTAGTAGCCATATGGTGCAAGGAAGTCTGAGGCTTATGCTGCACCATCCAAACAAAAAAAAAATTCCCTATTACCCTGAAAGAAACAGAGAGAGAGAGAGAGAGAGAGAGAGAGAGAGAGAGAGAGAGAGAGAGAGAGAGAGAGAGAAGTAGAAAGGAATCACCAAGAAAAAGAAGAATCATGATATCCAGCTCAGTACCCCAGGTGTGCCAAGCCCATACTCACCAAATGTGAGCCCCTACTTAGCCTACTACATATACAGGGTGATTCACTACCAGTGCGACAAACTTGCAGGAGATGTAGGGGGCACAAAGACGAATCGGAATCACATAGCATTGCAGGGTCCGAAATGCCTTCGTCATGCGGTAGAGGACGTTGAACGGGAGGTCGCGTGAACAGTGATCCCGCTGGAAGTCAGCATTGCGAACCGTTTCTGTTGAAGAAACCAAGTAGCAAAAGTCCTCCGGAGTGGATAATCCGCAGGCTCCAATGATTGGACGCGTTGCAGATGGTATGAACTCATATGGTTCGTTGACAGTATCCTCCATACAGTGGATTGGGAAATACCCAATCGTTGGCCTATCGCTCGAGTACTCGTACTCGGATTGCCTTCTGCAAGACGCAGGACATTCTCCTCATTGTCTGGCGTCCTCGTAACGTAACCTTCTGTGCACACGTGCGAAAATCGTATGATGAGGAGCACGCCTGTGCGTGAAACGTTCCTTGTACAAGCGCAGAGCGGCGCGCCCGTTACAGTCCGCAGCTCTATACGCGAGGTGCATGTCGGCCAGTTCAACGTCTGAATACTCGTCCATCCTACTGCCTCGGGAACCGGTTCGCAAATGCTGACTTCCAGCGGGATCGCTGTTCACGCGACCTCCCGTTCAACGTCCTGTACCGCATGACGAAGGCATTTCGGACCCTGCAATGCTATGTGATTCCGATTCGTCTTTGTGCCCCTACACCTCCTGCAAGTTTGTGGTACTGCTAGGGAATCACCCTGTATACAAAGCCGGATGTGACACACATAACGCAATATTTAATATGAGAGTATCTAATATGCGATCCGCTAGTTTATCTAATATACACTCATTGATCACTGAATTATGGCCACCCCATCTGTAATGGAATATGCCGCATAGCTAGCAGTATAAAAAGCCGAACAGCTTCCTACTCCAGAGCAGTGGTAATTTACATCTGGTTGTCCAAATCAATGTGATAAAGTAGCAGTTATCGGACATAGTAAAGATATCACGTAGTTTCAAACGGACATGACTGTGGGTCTGGTGCTTCCATATCGGAAAATGGCGTGTCTTGTGGATGCTCAGGGCTCACTGTGGATAAGGTGTACATATGCCGAACAGGTCAAACCACTTCCTGTCGACAGAACTGTTAAGCATTACCCAAGGTAGATATTCAGGGTGAACGAAGGGGGCAGCGCGTTGTACTGGCTCAACGGCATAGAACATGGCAAGGAAGTCTGAGGCTTATGCTGCACCAGCCAAAAAAAAAAAATTTCCCTATTACCCTGAGAGAGAGAGAGAGAGAGAGAGAGAGAGAGAGAGAGAGAGAGAGAGAGAGAGAGAGAGAGAGAGAGAGAGAACCAGCCACAAGAATTTTCAACTGGTTCTGTTGAACACGGCCCCGCGCTCAAATATCCTCACTGGAATGTCATCACCATTTTTTCCGCATTTCTATCAACAAGCCTACCACCGTCATAATGTGTAGTTACCCATTATCGTCACTCCAAGAGCTGTAAAATTTAAAAAAAATAAAAAATTTAAAAAAATCACTATTACAACAATATCCCTTATAAGTTCTGCGGAGGACCCCAGGGCTCCACAAGTAATTCTTGAACAGGGTCCCACAAATTTTGAGGCATGCCTTAAATGGCACTATGACGATGCAAGATTCTGCAAATCCAGATGAGTGTCAGTTGTGTTGGATATTGTGAGTTAAGTGTTGGTGTGTTCTTTGTGTTCTTCATCTGCTATTTAGTTACTGGAAGGATCTCTCACTATGAATTGAGCCTTCCAGCATCCCCCACCTCCTACAGAACAAGAAGAGGAAAGCTCAGAAAGTGCAGAAGGGGTAAGTAAGAGAGTTGAGGTAGCAGAGAAAGACAGGGGTTGACTTTAGACAAGGAAGTCCGCCAGACGAGGAGCAAGGAGACCACTAGTGGAAGGAGTTGAAGTTGGAGTTTGTTGGAGTTGAAGTTGTGCAACATGCTCTGGTAAGTTGAAGGAGGAAGAAGCGCTACGTCTGATTCAATGTCTTGATAACAGTGATTTTGTTTGTACAACTGAACCAGACTGCGGCCCCATAGGCGTCCACAATAGATGAAAGGCAGGTCGGTACATTAGTTTGAGAACACTTCCCTTGAGACCACAGTCTATTCTGGTGATTCTGTGAAACATATGGGTGTATGCCTTCACTTTTTCTTTCATGTGTTCTATAAGAGGAAGGAAGAACCACTTTTGATCAGGAATTATTCCTAAATATGTTAGAGAGGCTGGGCATCTTAGGGATTTACCGTCTAGCTTTATGACAGGTGACTTGTTTGGGTGAAGACTGCCTTTGACTAGCAACATTTTTGTCTTGCTGGTCGAGGTTGTGAGCTTGTGGAGAGAGTTCACCTGCCTCTACAGGCTGACTCTAGTGTGTATCCTCCGAAGAAAAGGACAAGGTCATTTGCTTACGGAAGAATGATGATGTGTTGGAAATTGATAGTCAGCCACTCATCCAATACCATGTTCCATCCATCCAGGCCCAAGATGGATCTCCAAGAGCATTTTTTGTATTTTTGAAATATTTTACAGATAGTATGCCTCCTGCCACAGAAGTAGTTTTTTAAGCATCTGAAGAGTATTGTGCTTGTCTGAATCGTCTGATGATGCTAGGCCAAAAGATAGAGTCAAAGGGCCATTTGAAATCGATAAAGCTTGTAAAGACGCATTTAGTGATTCTTCAACTTCGGCAATGTAAAGTAGAGCGTCTATGGTGAACCTCCCTACCATAAAGCCATATTGATTAGGGGACAGTAAAGCTTTTTTTCTGGTAGCAGGTTTGAACCCTTTGAAGGATTAACCTCTCCAATATTTTGCCAAGGACGGGAAGAAGGGCGATATGTGGTTGGTGTATTGATCTTGGCAGATACTTTGGGAATAAGCCTGACATTTGTATGCTTCCAAATAGACAGAAAAAGCCCTTCCCTGAGGCATGAGTTAAAAAGATCTTTTAGGGTATCAGGGCAGATGGTTCGCAGACGCTTTATTCTATCCCGTTCGACCAGATCCAGGTAAAGTGCAATGACCTGACTGAATTGAAAATATGAGGAGCGGACCGTTATTCTGCAAAAGTCGCCTTCTAGGTTTGCTGCAGCTTGATGCGATGTGGTGAAAGAATGTATTTTGGGTAACGACGATATCTGGAAGTTTGACAATAATACCTGCAAAGCAGTCACCCCCAGAGGTCTGAACTTTTCTGAAGACTAGGGGGTATTCAGCTATTCTGCCTACCCTGTGAGAAGTACGGCTCTTGGAGGAGCAAAACATCGATATTCCTTTCTTCAAGTATTTAGGGCGCAATTTGTTACCTACGGTTATTCATTTGTGAGCGTTGTTCTGTGCAAAACTAAGCCTGAATTGATAACTGTTAAAGCTATGGTCCATAATAGGTGTTGGATTTGAGATTCTCTACTGCACGTTGATAGACAGGATATGCACCTTCCTTGACGGAATGTTCATGTGGTCGGTTGATATATTTACAGTCATCACACCTCAGGGGTTCACATCTGGTGAGTATGGACTTGGCAAACCCAGAGTCCTAAGCTGGATATCATCATTCTTCTCTCTCTTGCTTTCTTGGTGATTCCCTTCTTCTTCTGACTCTCTCTCTCTCTCTCTCTCTCTCTCTCTCTCTCTCTCTCTCTCTCTCTCTCTCTCTCTCTCTCTCTCAGGGTAAGGTAACTTAGGAATTATTTTTGGCTGGTGCAGCATAAGCCTCAGGCTTTCTTGCGCCTTATCACTAATAATAATAATTTTGTTGGGAGATTATTGGCTGGGCAATCTCTGAACATGTGACCCTCCTCACCACAGTGCCCACGTACTGATTGTGGCTTGATGCATCTAGAGCATGTGTGCCCATATCCAAAGCAGTTGTAAACTTGTGACGGGCACAAGGACCGAGGGGTACGAGGACCATCCTATGAATATTTTTTTTGGTTACGTAGAATTTTACAGTTGGGGATACCTCTACGATCCAATTAAGGCTATTTTTTGCCCTTGTCCTTTTGGAGTACTGCACTCTGACGTGGCATTCTGTTTCCTCAGGCTCCAGAAAGCAGGTGAGGTGTCTAGTGATTATATCGAAGGCTAGTTCCGCACTGGAAAGAGGGCATTCAACGTCATAAAACGAGGATGCTGGGTCCCCATAACTTGGGGATCTCGGCCCTCAGGCCCATTCTCTCCAGGCTTTCACACTATTGAATTCGGTCTACATCTTCCTTGGAAGCGGCCTCGACGAGGATGCCGCGATCTCTAATTTTTCCGAATTTTCATTACTCTGATGTTGTTAAGTTGTGGGCGAAAAGAATTCAGAACTTCCACTCTAACTTTCTCACTGCTCTTTAGTATGCATATGCATGTTTTTATTTAAATTAACTAAATGCCCAAGGCATAATACATTAAGAGTTTAATAACTATATAATATTGGTGTGTAGATACATCATAGACAACTCTTAAGAAACTACAAAGTAGTTGTTGTAGGCATCATTTACTCTTTCTCATATTGTACTCGGCCTTCACGACGAGTTGCCATGATATTGCACTACCTCGAATAAGTAACGCTTCACTTATTCGAGGCACGTTTTTATGTATGTAAATGTGCATTACCGCCCCCCTTTTTTTAGGTCTTAGCCACTGAAATCTCAGGAAATAAGGTGGGCGGATTTGCCAGAGTGAACTATTGACTACTGGGTATCTGTTCTGCCTACACGGGAAGGAAGTGGGGCAAGGTTAGGCCTCAGCAGGGGTTCAGCGGCAAAAGGACCAGAAGAACAACAGTACATGATACTACACATATACAATGTCCATATACTTTTAAATCTCTGGCATTTCCAGTTAACTGGTACACCAACAACGCGGAGCTGGGGGGAACCCTTGGTGCCGCTTGACCCTAAATACACTTTACTGCTCTTTAGAGCACTACCTTCATCTGCCTTCAGTGTAACAACATGTTTGGGTCCTTTACTGGTTGGTGTCTCTGGCTGTTTTAATGCAACAGCATAGGAAATCCTAGGCATGGTATGGCTTGTTGATGCTCCATTCTTTGGGCCCTTACCTTGAAACTGGGCACTTTACTAATGACATTAGCAAGCACCTCGTTCTTGGCTTTCGGATGTTCATTATCCAGGAAAAGTTGGTACAGGAGCTATTCCATAGCTTCCCAGGAGCAAGTAACCTTACGAGCGGCTTCCCCCTGCTCTTTTCACTGGACAAACATCATTCAACGGCGAATGATAAGTATTAAGACAAGGCTTGGGGTTTCTCTATTATTGAAGTTCGGAAGGGAGTCCGTTTCAATATCTAGATCTATTCCAGTTTTACTTTGTGGGTCTGCACTGTAGCACAGTGATATCGGCACCGCTCCCCTCACACTGGGTGGAAAAGGCCCGGGTTCGAATCCTATCGATGACGCGAGCAACTTTAATGGGCTTTTTTTACTCCGTGGCTGAGTTAGAAGGCGCCTCCCAAGCCAGGTGGGAAGGAGCAGCAGTGCGTATCACAAGCTTCTTGATTAGACCGGGGTTCGAGCCCGTCATCACCAAATACGAAGGATGCGGAAAGGTCAGGGAATGACCACCGCATATCCCGGAGCAATATGGCCTTAGTTGCTAATGCTATTAAAAACCAAATAACAAAATCATAAGTTCAGTTAGACGATCTCTGGCGTAGATAGCAAGGATTTTCCTCATGGCAACTCGGTTTTTCGTCCAGCAAAACAGGCAAATCAACCAGAGAACACAAACAATTTACAGACAGAATACACACTGCACGGCAGAAGAATTTAATCATTCGGGTGTCCTAAAGACAATAGAGGGGAATAGGTATCCTGTGCGTTATCAGACACTCAGCCTAAAACACTGATGGATCTAATATCTCTCTATTACAGAAGATTTAGTAGAAGTCCGGTTGGCCTGCCTCCCTAAAATCTACTCATGCACACCTTCTTGATGGTAAGCCCTGTTACGTCACTTAGGTGGCAACGAACGTGTAGAGTGGTTCTCTTCAAGATGCCTGGTCAGCGTGAAGAGGAAAAGACCAAACCGTCCAGCATATGACAGCACGACAATGCAAATGGCCCTCAGTCCCAAGCAGCTTCCACTCTTCCTCTTACGGCAGCGAGAGGATCAGAGTGGAAGCAGAGGGTGCTAAGAATCTCTGTATACGACCAGGCTGCCATGCACGGAAACTGAACTTGGCCTGTTATAACGTAACATAACTCATCGGTGAAGACAGGATATTAGAGCTGGAAAAGGAATTAGAAAATGTGAATTGGAATATCATCGGTTTTGCTGAAACAAGAGGAAGAAATGAATCACTTATAAGTTTATCAAGTGGAAATCTGCTGTACACCAATGGAAACAGTGAAAGGAGTGAAGGTGGAGTTGGGTTTCTGGTCCATAAAGATTTTAAAAACAACATTTTGGAATTCAAAAGTACATCACCAAGGGTGTCAAGACTAATACTCAAGATTTCTAAGAGGTACAAGCTAAAGATTATAATGATTTATGCACCAACATCGACCCATGATGATGAAGAGGCTGAAAAAATGTACACCGAAATTGAGAGTCTTCTAGATGAGCAGAAAACTCACTACACTATTATTATGGGGGACTTCAATGCTAAGGTTGGAAAAAGGCAAAACAGCGCAGAAAGAGGAACTATAGGAAATTTTGGAATTGGTGAAAGAAATAAAAGAGATGAGAGACTTGTGGAATTTGCAGAATCTCAAGGACTGTCAGTAATTAAAACTTTTTTCAAATAAAGGGTGAACAGAAAGTGGACATGGAAGAGTCCAAATGGATTGACAACTAATGAAATCGACTTCATCCTCACTAACAGAAGATATATTGTGAATGATGTTACCATCCTGAATAAGGTAAATATTGGAAGTGATCACAGAATGGTAAGATGTACGCTTCATATAGATGTAGGAAAAGAAAGGAAAAAACTGACTCGAGTAAATAATACAAAGGTCTTTGAGATAACAGAGGAGGAAAAAAAGCAGTATGCACTGGAACTTAAGAACAAGTCTGAGCTTCTGCAGACTGCTCAGGACCGAGATATCGACGAGGGATATTACAACTTTCTGAAAATGATAAAGCCCAAGAAACCTATAGGGAAAAAGAAATCCAAAGAAGAAAAAATTAGTCAAGAAACACTTGTCAAGATGAACAGAAAACGACAAATGAAGAGTAAGAAAAACACTGACAGGGAGAAAATTGAGTACACTGAGTTATGCAAAGCCATTAGAAAGAGTCTCAGAGAGGACATAAGAAGATTTAACACAAGAAAAGTAGAACAAGCATTAAGGGAAAACAAAGGATTTAATCAGCAGCCATGAGAATGGCTGCTGATTAAATCAGAAAGAGAAATGATACTGAAACTGAAGAATAGCGATGGTGTACTTATAAACAGCAGAGAAGGCATAATTCAAACAGCAGAGACTACTATAGAGAATTATACAAGGAGCGAGGGAATGATGCCAGGAGTGGGGAAGCTGGATTGCAAAGTAGCAACACATACGACATACCCGATATTCTTCCTGATAAGGTAGAACATGCATTGAAGAAAATGAAGAATCAGAAAGCCCCGGGGGAAGATGAAGTTACTGTAGAGTTGTTAAAATTGGGAGGAAGAGACATAACACAAAAACTGGCAAGGCTCTTCACAAAGTGCATTAGAAAAGGTGTGACGCCTAAGCAGTGGAATAATGCTATCATAGTTTTGCTGCATAAGAAACGAGATAAATCAGAAATAGACCAATTAGCTTGTTATCCCACATCTACAAGTTGTTCACAAGGGTCATTACTAACAGATTAAAAAGAATACTTGATGAGAATCAACCGAAAGAGCAAGCTGGCTTTAGGACAGGATTCTCAACTATGGATCACCGTCACGTAATATCACAGCTAATGGAGAAAGCAAATGAATATAAAACACCATTATGCCTGGCATTTGTGGATTATGAAAAGGCATTTGACTCCATACAGCGTAAGGTAATGTTTCGGGCACTGGAAAGACAAGGCATAGATACCCCATATATTATGATTTTGAAGAAAATATATGAGAGTGGTACCTCCTTTATTAGACGAGACAAAGACAGTAGGAAATTTAAAATCGAGAAAGGAGTTCGACAAGGAGACACAATATCTCCGAAGATGTTTACTGCTGCCCTTGAGGAAGCTTTCAGAAGATTAGACTGGTCGCAGAAAGGAGTCAATGTGAACGGAGAGTACCTAAACCAATTACGATTTGCAGGTGACATTGTGGTCATAAGCCACGATCCCAAAGAATCAGAAGAAAATCTTAATCAGTTATGCACAGTTAGTAAGCATTTTGGACTAAAGATGAAAATGGCTAAAACAAAAGTAATGATGAACAAGTATGCCACAGAAAGGGAAATAATGATTGAAGGAGCAGTAATTGAAAAGGTGGAGTGATGTACTTATCTGGGACAAGTTATTAGCTGTAATAATAATAAATGGCTGGAAATCAAGAGAAGAATAAATTTTGGATGGATAGCATTCAGGAAATATAGTGTCCTTGTGTCCTTGGGCAGGACACATAGCTCGAAGACATGATGACAGATGGACTAAGAAAATAACAGAATGGTGCCCAAGAGGAGCTAGAAGAAAACCTGGAAGACAAAGGCGGATATTGATAGATGAAATTCATGAGTTTTTGGGTAGTAAATGGATGGCCAATCCTCAAAACATAAGGAACTGGAAAGTTGCTGGAGAGGCCTTCATCCTGCAGTGGATTGAAAATGGCTGATGATGATGATGATGAAAGACGATAGTGTTTTTTTTATTTTTACTTTGGGGAACTTTGCCTTCTGGAATTTCCTGGCAATCTTTTATATTTTAGACTTGAGGTTTCTCGAATAGTGAAGTTGGTAAGTCCGTTTCAATATCTAGGTCTTTCCCCAGTTTTACTCTGGGGAAATTTGTATTCTGGAATGTCATGACAATCTTTTTTATTTTAGACTGCTTCTTGGAGGCAGAGCATTGGGAGCCCACGCAGGGTAACAGCAACTTTTTCCAGTCTTCCTCATCGTGTTGATTTTGGTCTTCATATTGTTCTGGATTCTGTGGCTTTGTTATTTTATGGTGCTTGTTAAGAGGACGGGGAACCGAGGCGCCTGAACCATTATTGTCATTAAGCTGATCAATAAATAGGCTATCATTTAACAAACCCTATAACAACAACAAGAGGCTTCCCACTGCGAGGTGTAACTTCAACTCTGTCTCGTCCACACTAAAATTCTGCAACCCAGTTTTTGCCTTTCCATATGAAGGAAAAGATTTCCTTATTGTTTACAATATGTTTCCTGAATTTCTTTCGACGACGTTCCCTTAAAATGAGGATACTCAATGACTGCACGGTGCTTGATTCTCTCAGCAATCGCCATTTTAATGCACCTTCCGCACTTCAACATCCTCTCTAAAGGAGAAGAATGTAGTTTCAAATCTGATATTTTCTCTGAACATACAAGAAGGGTTAGAGCACAGAATGGCTGTGGAAACCTTTGCGATGTTTACTGGGCTAAAATCTTTTCACGCCTCCTCGTATATGTGATTGTTCTATATAGTGTATAACGTACTGTAATATGAATGATGGCTTAGGCTACATCCTATTATGAATATATTCTTATAATCATATCTAGAACCTAGAAAGCATTCATTTTTTATTTTTAATGATTTATTATTTTGTTACAAAAGAATTGATAAAATTTTCATTAGATCCAAAAAATAATTGTCATATTTAATTTAATTAATAGATGACACCAGTCGTAATAATACTGCTCTCGAAATCAAGTGTTTGCCGGTTTGAAACATTCTAATCCAAATGTTGTTTTTGTGAAACAATGCAAGGGTATAAATATAATATATAACATATTTTGACTGTGTAAGTCTTTTGAAAAATATACAATATTTGACAAATGTAGCAACTTTAGAATCTTAGCTCCTTTTAATTAATAAATTAAGGTAAGTTTTGTTTTTTCCTGTTCCCTAATATGTATTGCCATTAAAATGGTGGAAATAAAAATTGAAACTGATTGAATTGATGGCATAAATAAAAGGAATATTGAGTTCGATTTTTAAAAACGTACTACAGTATTTGAACGCAGTATTAATAATAAAATACTACAGAAATTTAATTAGGTGTAAGCTATTCGTTTTTGTGAGAAATATCTAATGGGTATAGCGATTCTAATCAGTTATTCTCTCATTTCATTTTGAAGGCTGCATAATACCATACTACTATTTGTCGATCAATTCGACCCTGGAGAGATTGTGCAAGGCTCAAGGGGGTAGAATTTTTCTCAGCCTAGTGTGTGCTTGTTAACAGGAGAGACTGCTTCTACGGGGGTGGGAATTAGGTTTAATTAGGTGTAAGCTATTCGTTTTTGTGAGAAATATCTAATGGGTATAGCGATTCTAATCAGTTATTCTCTCATTTCATTTTGAAGGCTGCATAATACCATACTACTATTTGTCGATCAATTCGACCCTGGAGAGATTGTGCAAGGCTCAAGGGGGTAGAATTTTTCTCAGCCTAGTGTGTGCTTGTTAACAGGAGAGACTGCTTCTACGGGGGTGGGATACACTTAAATAGAAAGAGTACAAGAATATTTGCTGATGCTATCGAGGCATGGTTAGGTAGGTCGAAAAATGTAAGCTTGGGCGGGGGGGGATACACGGACTAATACATTAACAGTAGCCGCTGGCAGAGGTGAAAGTGATTCTTGCACTGCTTCTATTGGAACAAGCAGTAGCCTGGAAAACAATGTGTTAGATATTCCAGAGACTGCTGGGTGTCATTGCGGAACAAGTATATACTGTACATAGACTGTGTGAGGGTAGCTAAGAATAGGAGCAGGTGCATGTATACTTGCGTGTACACCAATGTTACGAGTTTGGTAAATTTCATCAATTTGAGATGTTGGAAAAAAAAATCAAAGGCAGACATTGTTGGGATATCAGAGACGTGGTGTCACACAGATATAAAGAATGCAGAACTGGAATTTGTACCAAATAAGATTGAAATAGGTGCACCAATAAATCCAACAAACAACAACAAGAACTGGAATTTCGGGAGTAATGTGTACAGGAAGGATAGACAGGATAGGAAGGGGAGGAGGGGTTATGCTATTAGTTAAGAAACACATAAAATCCAAGGAAGTGCAGCCAGTCGTTATCGCTGGACAGTGCAGTATCGAGTCAGTTTGGTGTGAAACAAGGATTGGGAAATCAAAATTGAGAATAGGAGTGTGTTATAGGACTAAAGACTGATGAGTATAATAAAAAACTGTACAGGGAATAGAGTGGGCCAGTAAATCAGAGAGTCTTATAATGGGGGAATTTAATTTCCCAGATATTGACCGGAATTTGTGGGTTTGTCACTCACATGCTAGCAAGGCTTTTGTGGATTTATGGGATGATTGTTTTTTTACATCAGCATGTTCGAGAGGCAAATAGAGGGAGTAATACTCTTGATCTGATTATCAGCAGTGATTCTTCATGCATTAAGAATCTGCAGATACAGGAACCACTAGGTGGCAGTGATCACAGTGTGCTGAAGTGGGATTTACTCAAAGAGGTAACTACCATTAAGGGTAAAGGGAAGAGTTTTTGCTTTCGTAAAGGTGACTACGGAGGTCTGAGACAGTATTTAAATTCTATACGGTGGGACCAACTGATGATGTTACCAACAGCAAATTCAAAATGGGAATCATTCAAAGAATTAATCTTGGAAGTTACTAGGCTTTACATACCAACTAAGAAATACTGTTCAAGGATTAGGCCTAAATGGAGGCCAGATGAACTAATGAAACATGTGGCAGAGAAGAAAAATGCATGGGATACATGTAAATTAATGGGTGACATGGAAGCCTAAGATGGATATAAGCTGGTCTGTAACCAATCATAAATGAGGTTAGGCAGGCAAAGGCAGATTATGAGAAATCTTTGCCAAAGGATGCAAAGAAAAACAGCAAAGAGTTCTTCACTCATGTAAACTAGGAGCAAGAAGATGAATCAGGTTGGTCCACTTGATATCGATGGTTCAACTGATGATGATCCTTCTGAGGTAGCTAACAAAATAAATGAGTATTTTTCATCTACATTCACACGTGAGGAGTTATTCAGGGCGCGGAATGCCAGAGGGGAATTAAACTCTGGTAGTGAGCTAGATGATTTTGTACTAACTGAGAGCAAAATGGAGGAGAAATTGTTGAAGATAAACATAGGAAAGCACCTCCTTCAATATAACTGGATATGTTCCATCCACCTGGGGTTGATTGGATCTCTCCAGTTATATTAAAGGAGGCAGCAAAGGCAGTAAGCAAACATTTGGCTATAATTATGGAGTATCCTTAGATTTTGGGTAGCTCCCCATGGCCTGGACATGTGCAAATGTATCCCCAATTGACAAAAGAGGAACAAAGGGTGACAAGTAATTACAGACCTGTTAGTTTAACGCCTGTTCCAGGGGAAATTAATGGAGGAACTATTTAAAGAAGCACTGCAGATCATCTGGACAAGACTTCAGTTATAACTCTAAAAGAGCATGGGTTTGTTAAGGGTCTTTTCTGACCAATTTGATTGGATACTATGATGTGGTCACAAAGGAACTGGTTGCAAAGAATAATTTTGATATGATATATTTGGATCTTAGAAAGGCTTTTGATACTGTTGCGCATGGAAGACTGCTCCACAAATTTGAGCAGTGTGGCATTGGAGACAAATTGCTTCTATGGATAAAGGGATGGTCGAGTGGGAGAAGACAGAGAGTGGTAATCAATGGACACTGCCCCAGGGTTCAATGTTGGGTCCATTGTTGTTTTCTGTATTTATTAATGATATTGATGATGGTGTATCAGGCTTAATATCCAAGTTTGCACACGATACGAAGGTCTTCAGGGTTGTTAATGACACCATTGACAGTACTCTGCTGCAAAAGGATATAGAAAAGTTGAGCAAATGGGGCTAAGAGGTGGCAACTGAAGTTTAACATTGACAAATGTAAAGTACTGCATATAGGAGGCAGTAACCCCAAAATAACGTATCAGCTGCGTGGTGGTACTCTGACAGTGGCAGAGAATGAGAAGGACTTGGGGGTAATTGTGCTGGCAAATATGAAGTCCGCTACGCAGTGCAGACGGTCTGCAAGAATAGCTCATGGTGTCTTGTCAATGATATACAGGAATTTTTCTGGCACTAATAAGGAGGTGATTATCCCCTTGTATAAGGCAATGGTCAGGCCACAACTTGAGTACTGTATGCAGATTTGGAGGCCTCATTTTGAGAAGGATGTAGAGCTGTTGGAACGAATACAGAGAATTGCAACAAGATTAGTGAATGGAACAAAGGGTTGCTCTTAAGAAGAAAGGCTTAAGTTTTACAAATTACAGTGTTTCGAGACTAGGCACCTGCGAGGTGAACTGATTTAGGTATATAAGTCCATGAATGGGTTGAGCGCGCTGAATTCTGATGGGATTCTTCCACTTGCTCAGATTATGAACCTGAGGGGGCATAAATTCAACCTGAGGAAAGATAGTTTTAGAACAGATGTGCGGAAATTTGCCTTTAGCCCGCGGGTAGTTGATGGCTAGAACAAACTTCCAGCTGTCGTTGTGGAAGTTGATACCTTAAATAAATTTAAGGAGGAACTGTACACACTTTTAGAGGGAAGGGTCTGCGAAATAGTTTTTTTTTTTTTCCTGGCTGATGCTACATCAGCTTATACGCTTGCTTTCTTCTTGCATCACGTGCCTCTACTACAATGTGCCTACCTACCTACCTAATACCGTGTTGGGCCACCGTTCGCACGGATCACAGTCGCTATTCGCCTAGGCATTGACTCCACTAGATATCTGAAGACGACCGTATGGATCTGCAGCCATGCTACCTGCAAAGGCTTCCCACAGTGTCAGAACAGATGACCGTTTCGTGTCCACATGCCTTACTTTCCGTTCCAAAACATCCCATAGGTTTTCAATTGCATTGAGTTCAGGCGAATCTGAAGGGCAAATCAAGATGAGTGATATTTTTACTACGTTTCTGAAAACACTTGTGCACAGTGCGGGCCCGATGACAGCGCGCATTATCGTCTTAGAAAATCCCGTTTCTGACCGCGAAAAAATGCAAAACGGCAGTGACCACATCGTCTCCTATGAGTCGCCAGTAGAGTCCTACTGTTCGCACATCTATCCTGCAACCATGCTTCCTTAGTTTGAATTTGTGCATTCTTTGCTAGAAGGCGAATGAGCAGTTCATTGAGCAGTTCAATCCATTCAAGGCCTTAAACACCTCAGTCAGCCCTTCTAGAAGGTGTTTAGTCTGCAGAGGCTGCAATTTGCAAAACACAAGCCTTTCTTGGTAAGAGCACCTTTTTGTTCCCTTCACCAACCTCATTGCCTTTCTTTGCACTCGTGCCATCAGATCTACATCCTTCCTAAAATGAGGCCTTTAGACCTGTAGTAAAGTTCCTGTATGCTATTGACAAAACCTCATGAGGTGTACTGATAGCCTGTCTGCATTGCTCGGTGAACTTCATATCTGACTGCACAATTACCCCCAGGTCTTTTTCATTTTACAACATTCAGTGTAGCACCACAAAGTTGGGTAGGATTACTTAATCTAGGATTACTGCTGTGCATATTCAGTACCTTGCATTTGTCAACGTTAAACTTCATTTACCATTTCTCAACAGATCAGCATAATTTTTCTAGAGGTAATTATTATGTTTTGGAGGTAATTTGAATAAATTTAATATTGGTTAATATAGATCTAAAATTTTCAAAACGTGTAATAGTAGTTGACATCAATGTTAACAATAACAAGTTGGTTAATCTGCATGGCGTGTTACATTCGAGGTGCATTAGCGAACAGTAATAGTTCATGATTTATAACAGAAAAAAAACAAAAACGTGCGAAAAAGCAACTACCTTTATGCAGCAACCAAGAACAAGTCGTTTCAGCGCATCCGCCATATTCCACATTCATTACACCAATCAGCGCACCGTAACAAACAATATTCACTATTTCCACCACAATATGGTGGAAATAGTGAATATGGATAACTTACATGATATGTATGGAAAAAAATTAATGATATTTCGTGATATTTGTTGATCCAGTTTTAATGAAATTTTGAAAGTCTCGAAAAATCGTTTCGAAGGAGCCAAATATAAATTTTTATGAAAATCCACCCATTAAGAGTTGAGTTATTACAAGCGACTGACGGTCAAAGAAATAATTATTGCCAGATTCCTATTAATTCGATTTTAATTAAATTTGGAATATCTCAACAGATCTTTCTAAAAGGAATAAATTTAAAATTTTATGAAAATCCATTTATTAGAAGTCTTGTTATCACATGATAATGGACGGACAGACATGGTGAAGACAGTAAGCGCTTTACGTATATATCCTAAAGGCGCCTAAAAATGAAAAACTATACATCACTAATAAGGCATGGGTTATGGAGGAAAATCTAATTCTTTAAGGTAGAAGTAGAATTTTATATCTAAGATCTGGTTGAAGGCACACACACACACATATATATATATATATATATGTGATCAAATTAATCCGAAAATTAAATAGAGAACTAAAAATTATATATTAAAATTTGGGTTTTGGTTCGGTTCATTTTCACTCTACTGGTTTTATATATATATATATAACCAGTAGAGTGTATATATATATATATATATATATATATATATATATATATATATATATATATATATATATATATATATATATATATATATATATATATATATATATATATGTATTTACGACTTATACTACCCACAGTTGGTAGTAATGTATTTTGGAGCACGTTTTCTTGAATGATAAAGCTTGGTACCACTTCAGTGATGATATCAGTTAATAGGATATGGAGTAATGAAAATCCTCGTGTTTTTCATGAAACGCCCTTACATCTTCAAATAATTAGTGCATGATATGCCATTTCACTTCTCCGAGTAATTCGGCCGTTCTTCATAGCGAATACAGCGGACGGAAACGTATACAGTACTTGGATTTAACACACCAGTTTATTGCTCCGTAGCCGAGTGTTCAGGAGGAGAGTGCAATAGTGCACGGCTTTGAGTAGTAGTAGTAGTGGCATATGATGCAAGATGGCATGTTATGCAGCATCAGCCAAAAAAAAAAAAAAAATCATAACATTCCCTCCAAATGACTGTCCAGTTCCTCCTTAAATTTATTTAACCTATCAACTTCCACAACGAACAGATGGAAGTTTGTTCCAGCAATTAAGCACCCTCTGGCTAAAGGCAAATTTCCGCACATCTATTCCACATCTGTTTTTTCTTAATTTGAATTTATGTCCCTTAGGTTCGTAATCTGAACAAGTGAAAGGATCCCATCAGAATTCAGCGTGCTCAACCCATTCAAGGCCTTGTACACCTCAATCAGATCACCGCGCAGGTACCCCTAGTCTCCAGCCACTGCAATTTGCAGAACTTAAGCCTCTCTTGGTAAGAGAATCCCTTCATTCTCCTCACCAATCTTGTTGCTCTTCTCTGTACACGCTCAAGCAAATGTACATCCTTCCTAAAATGAGGCCTCCAGACCTGTACGCAATACTCAAGGCGTGGCCAGACCATTGCCTTATACAGAGGGACAATCACCTCCTTTTCCCTGCTAGCAAAATTCCTATATATATCATTGACAAAACCCCATGACCTGCCCTGGAAGCCTGTCTGCATTGCTCAGAAAACTTCATATCTGACTGCACAATTACTCCCAGGTCTTTTTCATTTTCTACCACCTTAAGTGTAGTACTACAGAGTTGGTACGTTTCTCCGGGGTTACTTCTACCCATATGCAGTACTTTGTATTTGTCAAGGTTAAACTTCAGTTGCCACTTCTTGGCCCGTCTATCCAAATTATCTAGATCCTGTTGCAGTAGCACATTGCTATTACCGTCATTAACAACCCTGCTAACCTTTGTATCATCTGCAAACTTCGACATTAAACCTGATATACCTTCATCAATATCATTGATAAATATACAAAACAACAGAGTACCCAACACCGAACCCTGTGGAACTCCCTAATAACATTAGTCCACGAAGAGTAGCACCCATTAATTACCACCTTCTGTCTTCTCCCACTCAACCATCCTTTTATCCATTGTAGCAACTTACCCTTAATACTATTCTGCTCCAATTTGTACAATAGTCTTCCATGCGCAATGTGTCAAAAGCTTTCCTGAAATCCAAATATATGATACCAAAATTATTTTTTGCATCCTGTTTCTTTGTAACCACATCATAATATCCTATCAAATTTGTCAGACAAGACTTTCCCTAAACAAACCCATGCTGTGTCTGAATTATTGCTGCAGTCTTGTCTAGATGGTTCTGCAATGCATCTTTAACCAGTGACTCCATTATTTTACCCGGAACAGAAGTTAAACTAACTGGTCTGTAATTACTCGTGTCACCCTTCGATCCCCCTTTGTGAATTGGGGATACATTTGCACATCTCCAGTCCGTGGGGGATCTCCCCTGAGTCCAAGGATGCTCTCATAATTATGGCTAAGGGTTTGCTTAGTTGCTTTGCCGCCTCCTTTAATATAACTGGATAGATCCCACCACCCCAGGTGCTTTTCTTATGTTTAACTTCAACAATTTCTCCTCCACTTTGCTCTCAGTTATTACAAAATCATTAAGCACCCTGCTACAATTTGATAACCTTCTGTCATTTTCAAACCTTAATAACTCCTCATGTGTGAATGTAGATGCAATATACTGATTCAGTTTGTTTGCTATCTGAACAGGATCATCAACATTCGAACCATCGATATCAAGTGGACCAATCAGATTCATCCCCTTCCTTTTAGAGTTTATATAAGTAAAGAGATCCTTGCTGTTTTTCTTAGCATCTTTTGCCAACGATTTCTCGTAATCTGCCTTCGCCTGCCTAATCTCCTTTGTGACCTGATTACAGATTAGCTTATATCTGCCATAGGCTCCTGAGTCGCTTGATAATTTATATGCATCCCATGTATTTTTCTTCTCTGTCACGAGTCTCATTAGTTCATTTGATAACCATTTAGGCCTAAACCTTGAACAATATTTCTTAATAGGTATGAAACTTTTAGTAGCATCCACGATTAATTCCTTGAATGTTTCCCACTTAGCATTTACTGTTGGTAACATCGTCAGTTGTTACCAAAAGTAAATTCTGTACGGAATTTAAAAACTGTCTGAGACCACTGTACTCACTTTTACGGAAGCAAAAAATCCCTTTCCTTTACCCCTGATGGTAATTATATCTTTAAGTAAATCGCACCTCAGTACACTGTTATCACTGCCACCTAGTGGTTCCTTTATCTGCAAATTCTTAATATACGAATGATCACTGCTGATAACCAGATCAGGAGTATTACTCTCTCTGGCTGCCTCTCGAGCATGCTGCTGCAGAAAACATCATCCAATAAATCCAAAAAATCTTACTAGTGTGTGAGTGACCCAACCGCAAGTTCCAGTCAATATCTAGGAAGTTAAAATCCCCCATTATAAGACATTCTGATTTACTAGCCCACTCTATTTCTCTGTACAATTGTTCATTGTACTCATTCGAGTCATGATGCCTGTAACACACTCCTACTCTTATTTTTGTTTTCCCAGTGCTTATGTCACACCAAACTGACTCAACGGTGCACTGTTCATCTATATCAACTGGATGCACTTCTTTTGATTTTATGTTTTCTTAATTAACAGCATAACACCTTCTCCCTTCCTATCCTGTCTATCCTTTCTGTACACATTGTACTCCCCAAATTCCAGTTCTGCATTCCTTATATCTGTTTGACACCACGTCTCGTCCCAACAATAACCGCCTTTGATGTCTTGACCGACACTTCAAATTCATCAAATTTATTTACTATACTTCTAGCATTGGTATAAATGCAAGTATACATGTACCTATCCTTATTATTATTATTATTATTATTATTATTATTATTATTATTATTATTGTGTCTAAGGTGGCACCTAGACTTCCGTCCATCTCCACCTGATAAGCTGACTTTGTGCAGAACCTTTGCAAAATAGACCTGTATGGAAGGTCTCTTCGCCATCAGGGAGAAGCTGTCACCTGCACAGCCGCTCCCCGGTGGCGAAGAGACCCTAATGGCCGCCCATATTCACTTGCTGCTGGGCCAGGTCTTCTATTTATCCTTATTATTAGTTACCCTAACACATCCCATATACCCACCTGTTTCACGATGCTTGCCATCAGTCCCTGAAACCACCGCACTCCTCGCTCCAGGTCGCTACTTATTCTAATAGAAGTTGTGCAAGAATCACTTTCACCTCTGCATGCGGCTACTTTTAACCTTTTTGTCTGTGAACCCCCTCCCCCCCAAGCTAGGAGTTTTCCGACACTGCCTCGATAGCATCAGCAAATATTCTTGCACCCTTTCTATTTAAGTGTATCCCATCCCTGTAGAAGCAGTCTCTCCTGTTAACAAGCACAGACCACGCTGAAAAAAATTTTACCCCTTGAGCCTTGCACATTCCCTTCAGGCGGAATTGATTGACAAGGCTGTCATCATGTATTCCCTCCTATCGTGTCTGGGCAGAATTGCAGACACTTTCAAATTTAACCCTGACTCGCGACTTTTTTTGCAACGTTACCTGTACTTGTTAATGTTGCAAAAAAGTCGCGAGTCAGGGTAGACCGGGTTTGAAGCCCCTGAGTGTTAAATTCTGTCGATCTGCCAACCTGAACTGGACCAGCGTGGTAGATTATGGTCCATTTCCCTCAACGTGAATTGTTGAGGAAGCTCCCATTCTGTAATGGATTGATAATGGCTGCAATTTACCTTTACCTTATTGCTTTACTCGAATGAAGAGCGTATCGTTACTTTATTTTATTTGTCACACATCCAATGAAAGTGGCAAGCTGAGATACTTTTTCGGTGATTGTTTTATATCTGAAAATTTGTGACCTCCAAGATCTCCATATTTAACGTCTTGAATTTTCATTTTAGGAGCTTAATGAAAAGCAAATTGTATAAAAATAATCCCGGAGACTGGAAGAATTCATAGCCGTCATAGAGAATGAAACTGCGAGCATTGACGTTCCAGCATTACAAAAAGTGCCATCAAATATGATGAAAAGAATCCGAATATATATTCAATAAGGAGGTTGATATTTTCAGCATTTTATTTATAATTTTTAATTACTTTTTGCCATTATAGGTAGTTGATTATTTAATTTGCTAAATGCAATGCCACCGTACAATTAATCAACCAGCAATTTAGTCAAATTTAGTCAAATTGCTGGTAGATGGCAGGCAGGGCCGCGTTAAAGCTACGGCCGGTTTGGCCGTAGCTTTAACGCTCACAAGCGAGAAGAGCGTCTCGCTTGTGAGCCATACATTGGAAGCAATGTTATCGATGTGATCTTGATGGAGATCATTGTAGTGTGTGCCTTGGAGTGTCTTCTTTGCCCATCTTTCTAACTTCGTTTCTTGTACCGTCTAGGCGAGAGGGAGTTTCTCGCTTAGGTTGAGAGGGGGGTATACCACTTATTTATCTTCCTTATGACCTGGTGGAGTGGTGCTGTTTTGTTCTCGAAGTAATCCTTCAGGTTAACTATCGCTGTTTTCTGTTTCTCTATTAGGTCTATCAGGCCCTCTTCCTCCCTCTTTCCGACCTATTGATAGTCTCTCCACTGCTGACTTTGGGTGGTGTTGGCGGCTTTTGTTCATCATTGTCCATGTCTTTCGCATGATATCTTCTAGCTCTGTGTTAGTCCAATCTATGACCCTGAAGGTGAAAGTTAATACTGGAGCTACATAGGTGTTTACGGTTTAACTGTGTTTCTTCCGTTCAATTTTGCTTTCAGCAGGCTTCTGAGTCTCTGATGATATTTTTCGGTCAGGCACTTCTTGATTTCCATGTGCTCTAACTGCTGAGCCTGCATCATCCCTAGATATTTTTAGGTCTTTCCTTCTGTCATAGCTTCGATTTCTTTACCAGTCAGCAGCTGGTAGTTTCGGCCAAATAATTTCCATGGTGCAGTGTGTGTGGGTCTTGCATTTGTCTAGACCAAATTCCATCCTGATATCCTTGTTAAATTTTTCTTATTCTTTTTATTATTATTATTATTATTTCTCTCTGATTGGGGGTTCCACCATGTGACGTGTATTGCTGCAAAGTACACAGGGTGCTTGTTGTTATGTTTGGTGTTACTGTTGGTTGAGGAACTCTCTGCCTATCCTACAGGTGTTAAGGATTGCGACTTTCTAGAGTTCCTTGTAGATGTTCGCTGGGAGACCTATTGCTGCTAGGCTGCTATGTAGAATCTGGGGCACCATACCTGTGATTGACACGATGATCGGGATGGTCGTGAATTGTATAAGCCACATCTCTTTGATCTCCTGTCTTAGGTTTGTGTACTTCCTAATTTTTTCCCCATGGGTTTTCTGCAGGTTGCCAGTGTTGGGTATCTCAATCAGATAGGTAGTATTTTCCTTCTTGTCCACAAGGGTTATTTCCGGTATGTTGTGCGGGATTCTCCTATCCTTTATTTTGGCGTGGTCCCAGTACAGCTTGTGGGTTGGGGTCTCTAGTACTGCCGGGGGTTCGTACTTGTAGTGCGGTACACTTTCTTCGATCAGCTGGTATTTTCTTGCTAGCTTCTGATGTATTATCCTGGCTACTTGGTCGTGTCTATGAGTGTACTCAGTCTGGGTGATCACCTTGCACCCCGAGGTGATGTGTTGGATCGTTTCTGCGGCCACACGGCATCGTTGATATGTGTTATCGGACACTCCTGGCTTCTTGGCCATGAATTTTCAATTGTTTCTGGTGTTGATTACCTGGCCTTGGATTGTGAGCATGAATCCTTCCGTCACAGGAAAGAGCGCCCCGCTCGTGAGCCATGCATTGGAAGAAATTTTATCTATATGATCTTGATGGAGATCATTGTAGTGTCTGCCATGGAGTGTCTTCTCTGCCCCTCTTTCTAGCTTCCTTTGTACCTCCTGGCTGGGGGGGGGAGAGACTCCTCACTTAGGTTGAGTGGGGAATACCGCTTGTCTTTCTTCCTTATGGCCTGGTGGAGTGCTGCTGTGTGTTACTGGAAGTAATCCTTCAGGGTAGCAATTGCTGTTTTCCGTTGCTCGATGAGATCTGTCAGGCCCCTTCCTCCTTCTTTTCGAGCAATTCTCAGTCTCTCCACGGCTGACATCGAGTGGTGTTGGCGGCTCTTGGTCATCATTGTCCTTGTCTTTCTCACGATATCCTCCAGCTCGATGTTAGTGCAATCTATGACCCCGAAGGAGTATGTTAACGCTGGGATTGCATAGGTGTTGATGGCTTTAACTGTGTTCCCTTCGTTCAACTTCGGTTTCGGCAGGCTTCTGAGTCTCTGATGGTATTTTTCGGTCAGACAGGCCTTATTTCCTTGTGCTGTAACTGCTGAGCCTGCATCATCCCGCAAGTATTTGTAGGTCTCTCTCCCTCTGCCATGGCTTCGATCTCTTTACCACTCTGCAGATGGTAGTTTCGGTTGACTGATTTTCCCTGGTGCAATCCGTGGGGCAATCCGTGTCTACACCAAATTCCATCCTAATATCAGTGCTGAATTCTTCGGTGATCCGGAGTTGTTGCTGGAGTTGCTTCTCGGTTCCCGCGTAGAGCTTGATGTCATCCATATGCATCAGATCGGTGAGGGTGTAGAGGTTCTTCCTTCCTTCTTTGAGGTTATATCCGTACTTGCTGCATGGTGGATAGCGGGTTAAGCGTTAGACAGAACTACAGTGAACGCAGGGCATCTCTCTGAAAGATTCCTCTCCTGATGGGGATTGACCTAGTTGTGAAATTCTCGACCTTAATGGTGGTACTCCATTTTGCCATCGTTTCTCCTAGGAAGTTTGCACTATCGGATTGACTTTGTAGATGTTCAGTGCCTCTATTAGCCAGCTATGAATCGAGGGACTTGCGGTAATCGATATAGGCTGTGTACATGTTGCGGTGCTTCTTGTAGGCTTGCTCTATAACCGCGGCATCTATAGATTATAAATTATAAAATTATAAAAAAAGAGAGGAGACAGGCATAACGACAGTAAGTTTTACCTCTCGAGTATCGTTGCCAGAATCGACGTCTTCAGCTGATAAGTACGCCGCTGCGGAACTTGAGAGCTGTGGAGATTTAGAAGGGATCGGTCGCTTAAACTTACGAAAGAACATATTATTGGATGTCCGAACGGTGGCTTTTTTCTTTTCATCATAGATTCCTTTGTAGAAAGCAAGTATATCATTCACCCCTCTGTTAACCTTTAAGAATCGTTCGCTATCAGGATTCATCTTCTCAAACCTCGACATTACTGGTGCAATTTCACGAAATGCCATTGCCATTTCTCTGGTGATGAACCTCTCGGCTCCTCATTTAGTTCATCTTGAGAGTAGATAATTCCTTCTCTTCTTCCTCTTTTAACTCCTCCACGTCTTTGACAAAACCTGCAACTGAAGTAGCTCTGCATCCTTTACAGTCTTATCTGTAACCTCTTCATATGATTCGTATTTTTCAAAATTTTCGAAGCCTTTTACGTGCCGTTGGCATATTTTCTTCCATGCGCTATTTAAACAACTTTTAGTAATTTCCGCCTAGGCCTTTTTAATTTTTTAGATGGGGTGTTAAATGTAAGATTTCCAAGTCTCTTAAAGTAAATTTTTTCTCATCGTCTACTGCAGACAATGCCTGAGCAAACGTTGTACGTAAACAGCATGCTTTTAAATTCGAAATAATATCCTGATCCATTGGTTGGATTAGTGAAGTCGTGTTTGGCGGTAGAAATATGACTCTCACCTTCGAATTGAAATCATCTAGATGCATAGGATGTCCAGGAGCCTTATCTAATAGAAGCAAAGTCTTGAAAGGAACGTCGTTGTCTTTACAATATTTTTCAACCTCGGGAATAAAGCACCATTTAAACCAATCTTCAAAGAGATATATTGTTATCCATGCTCTCTGGTTCCATCGGAAATGCACGGGTAGAATGGCTTTATTGATGCCCGTAAATGCACGAGGATTTCAAGAATGGTACACAAGCAGAGGCTTAATCTGTAATCTCCAGCAGCATTAGCCCCAAGCAAAGGCGTGGCCCTATTTTTTGACGCCTTGAACCCTGGTAATGTATGTTCGATCCGGCATTTTTTTCCAATACAGAGCAGTCTCGTCAACGTTAAAAATTTGATGCGTTGAAAAGCCGCCTTCATCAATAATTTTTTCGAACATATCACAAAATTTCTCTGCAGCTGCAGAATTGGCACTGGCGACTTTACCGCATACTTTAACGTTGTGGAAACCAGCGCGATGCTTGAACCTATTTAACCACCCGTTCTTGTCACGAACTTGGGTTGGGGTTCGCTGTACTTATGATTAATATCTTTATGAATCTTCTTCTTCTTCTTTGTCTTCGCCTTTTCCCACGTTATATGGGGTCGCATTCGATGTTCCCAATTCACACTTTACATCCTCTTCTTCTCCTCTAGTTGGATTAACTTCTTAACCGGAACATATGATGACGAGAGAGGTAGCAGAAGTAAAAGGCAAAGGAATGGGTTTTAATTTCAGAAAAGGAAATTACGATGCCTTAAGGTACTACATGGCCTCTATTACCTGGGGAGATATCGCGCAGAGAATGAATACAATTGAACTGTGGTACGCTTTTAAAACATTAATCACAGATGCCTTGAATGCGTATATACCATTAAAAAAATACTCCACGAGGAGGGTTCCAAGCTGGATGACTAGTGAAGTTGCCGCATTACTTGAGCAGAAAAAGGTGGCATGGAAAGGTTACAGAACAATAAAAAGTACTGAAGCCTATAACAGCTACAAGGTGATGTGTAATAGAGCCACAGAAAAGGTTCGACAGGCAAAGGCAGTTTATGAGAAATCACTAGCAAACAGAGCAAAGAGGGGGGATAAAGAATTCTTCACATATATAAATGCCAAGAAGAGCAGGACAAACCAGATCGGACCTTTGCGTAAGGGAAAGGGGACAGTAATAAATACACCAGCTGCCGTTGCAGATGAACTCAACAGTTATTTTGCATCGATATTTACAAATGAAAAGCCTTTTGTGGCAAAGGGAAATTGTGGGAGCGAAGTTAAAAAATATGTAATTAATGATATTGAAATTTCGCAAGATTATTTAATGAAAAAACTTTCGAGCCTACAGACCAGTAAGGCTCCTGGAGTTGATGGAATATACCCTATAATCTTAAGAGAGGCGGCAAGCGAGTGCATTGAACCATTGAGGCTAATTATGCGATCATCATTAGACTCTGGGGAGATTCCCTTGGATTGGAAAAGTGCAAATGTATCTCCCATACATAAGGGTGGCTCTAAAAGTGAAGTTGGAAATTATCGACCTGTCAGTCTGACTTCAGTAGTAGGGAAAATCATGGAGGCAATGATCAAGGGTGGAATTCAGGATCATTTGGATCGAATTGAAATTCTCAATGATACTCAGCATGGTTTTGTAAAGGGAAAATCATGTTTAACAAATCTGGTTCGCTATTTCGAAAGGGTCACTCACGAGCTGGATTTAGGGAATAATTTCGACATTGTTTATTTAGATTTCAGCAAAGCTTTTGACTCAGTCCCACATGAGCGGTTGCTTTATAAGCTGGAACAGGTTGGAATCACTGGGAAAATCCTTAGATGGATAGAAGGATGGCTTCAGGGCAGGAGGCAGAGGGTTGTGATAAATGGCTATTCCTCAGATTGGGTTGATGCAAGAAGTGGGGTTCCCCAAGGATCAGTATTAGGACCACTGTTGTTTTTAATTTTCATAAACGACATTGATGAAGGGATAGAGGGCGTGATGTCTAAATTTGCAGATGATGTTAAAATTGGGAGAGTAGTTAATGATCACTGTCAAGCTGAGCTTCTTCAGAGAGACCTAGATAGACTTCAGGAATGGTCAGAAAAATGGCAGCTGTGCTTTAATCCAACAAAGTGTAAGGTATTACACCTGGGAAACAGTAATCCCAAAAAAACTTATTCACTTGGTGGAGTTCAACTAAAGCCAGTACTGGAGGAAAGGGACTTGGGTGTTACGATACGGTCAGACATGAAATTCTCTGAGCATTGTAAACAGGTTGCAAGGAAGGCCCATGGTGTCCTATCGATGATCTATCGAACTTTTGCAAGTAGAGATAGGGACGTGATAATCCCATTATATAAGGCTTATGTTAGACCACACTTGGAATACTGTGTTCAAGTATGGAGACCGCACCTGAAGAAAGACATCGAGCTTCTTGAAAGGGTGCAAAGAAGGGTAACTCGCCTGGTGAGATCGGCAAAGGGGCGTCCTTATGAAGAAAGACTTCGAATATGTGGGTTGCAGAGTTTGGAAACTAGACACCTTAGAGGAGATTTGATTGAGGTGTTTAAGGCTCTGAGAGGCATCAGTAAAATGAATGAGGACAAAATTTTCAAGATTATAAATGATGCTAGAACTAGGGGACATAAATTCAAGTTACGGGGGGAAATGTTTAGATTGGACTGCAGGAAGTTCTATTTTAGCCAGCGAGTTATAAATTACTGGAATAAGTTGCCTTCATGGGTGGTAGAGGCCGACAGTTTGGGGAAATTCAAAGGTCATCTGGATAGTACTTTCGGGTAAGGGAAGCGCATAGGATGATAGGTTTAATTTCCTTTTTATTTATTTTTTATTTTATTTTTTTAATTTATTAATTATTATTATTTAGTTATTTATTTATTTTTTGTTTTTATCATTGTTTTGTTCGGATTTTTTTTTTTTTTTGGCTGGTGCAGCATAAGCCATAGGCTTTCTTGCACCATGCGGCCGTTACTAATACTAATACTAATACTAATACTAATACTAATATCTATTGGTTTTGGCACAGTTTTTACGACCGGATGCCCTTCCTGGTGTCAACCCTCACCATTTATCTGGGCTTGGGATTTAAGCTGCCGATCTACTAAACCTGCCGCAGCCATATAAATGGAGCAGCTCTATTTCAGTGATGAAGCTTCCTCGTGATGTCACAATTTAATAATTTTACGCAATTTATGCCGAATTTCTTGTCACCACTGAACAAGCAGGTAGCACTGCTGTAGTTCTTTTATCTCCTGGAAACATCCAAATGGCTGACTCGGTAGAATTACTGTGACCTTGAAAATACCAATAATGTATAACTCAGCAACACGTGAGTATTTTTAAATACAATTTGGTATCCTGAAAACTTCTACATCAAAGCTATCAGGTAGCACAACTATTCTACTTAGAATTCCCAGTGACTGATTATAGTTCCTTAAAAATTTAATGACTTTGAAATTTTCTATGTCCGAACATAATAATGATAGCCATTTTAAAAAAAGTTCACAGTCCGAAAAATAAAACCACCTTTAGGTCCCAAATCTTAACCAAATTAACCTATCATTAATATCTTTATCAATACTTGTTGCTTTTTCTTGAATGATCATTAGACTCAGGGGCACTCGCTTCTGAATCTGATTTTTCATCCACATTATTAACAGCTGTTCCATCCATCATATAGCACCTGAACGCTGTTTTGTGATCACTGTTGATTATAAGTGCATTAATCCTTTGACAGTGCGCGTATAGCGCACTGTTCTTTGAAATACAAAGAACAGTGAAATAGTATTCACGAAGCAGCGAATACCTGAAGCGGCGAGACCCAATTCTCTTGCAATAGATGACAAACTTTGTCCTGCTTAATTAATCGTCGTCATTTCAAAATCAATTTTGTTTCGTTTCCTGGCACTACCACCACTTGCACTTTTCGTTGGTCGCTTTTCCTTCATCATTGTAATACGTAAATAGGAATGAAGAGAAGTTTCTGAAAATTTGTTTTTTATATGATTGAAGATTTCAGGAGGGGGAACACATTTCACCATAATAATGCAAAAACCCACACAATTGCAATTATCGGTATTATCGCAAATGCAGTAAGATCGAATTTACTACCCGTTTGTAATTAGATGCACTAACAGAAAAGCTCAATAAACTGGAAAGTGCACATTGTTTTTATTGTTTTTCAGTGTGAACTCCAGAAACGTGCTTTAGAAAAATATCACAAAGGCGTTCAAAATTGATTCTTATAACGGGAACATATGATAACGATGAAAGGGTAGTGCAATTTCCATTATAGATATATAATCTTTTAGAGAGATAAATAGCTCAATAATATAGCGAAATTTTCAACTTCCGGGACTTGGAACGAATTACAAAAACAAAAAAAAATGTGTTATTAGGTTCACATTACGATACCTCCATTTATTCCTATGGGATGCAAAATACGTTTCCACGATTTTTTTAAGTTTGCACCGACCGGCTAAAACTTACTTAAAGTCGAATTTCCGTAAGTCGAGTATTACGTAAGTCTGGGAGTTCCTGTATAGTGTATGAGAACGTCAAGATATAACTTGAAGGCTACTTTGAACTTATGCAAAAGACATATATACGTCGGAAAATTGAGGTACAGTAGGGTCTCAAAGTATGCGAAAATTAGGTTCGTGATACAACTGCATAAGTGAGAATTCGCTTAAATTGGGATTTTGAAGTTTTACATTGAAAAATGAAAGATACTGTGGAAAAGTAGTAATCCCAGAATGACATTCCAACTGTGTGGTTCCACACCCAAGGTAATAGAGAACGAAAAAAAGCTTAGGGTAATTTGACAGTCAGAGATGAATTTCTCTGAGCAGTGCAGACGGACAAAATAATATACAGAAATAAAATGATGTAATGGGCTTCGAACAGACAATTGCAAAAGGGGGCATGCAAGATGACACGTTCAATATAATTAACAGACTTCCATCGTAGAATGACAGTAGGATGTCACATAAGCAAGCGTAGGAAGCCACATAAGTTCTGTACGAGACATCGCAGCGCTCTGGGGTTCTCTAGGTCAACAGTTAGTGACGTCATATGCAAATGGCGGAGGAATGGACTGAATCTGCCAAAAAACGGCCTGGTAAACCCCAAAAACTAATAGAACGGGACAAGAGAATTCTGCGAAGAACTGTGCGCTCAAATCGTAATTGGCCATTGTCTCAAGTCACACAAACCCTCTGTAGGAGTATTGGGACTAATGTCAGCACTAGTACAATACGAAGGACACTCCGTGATATGGGTTACAATGGTCGTACAGCTGTTCACAAGCCATTGATCACCTCAACAAATGATAGACGCCGATTAAAAAATGTGTAAGGAGCGCGAATCCTGGACTGTAAAACAGTGGAAAACAGTCCTATAGACAGACGAGTCGAGGTTCACACTCTACCAGTCTGATGGCCTTGGGTGTGGCGAATACCATGGGAACAGTTCCTTCCTGGTTGTATCCTCTCAACAATGAAGTTTGGTGGAGGCAGTGTCATAGTATGGGACTTCTTTTCATGATTTGGCTTGGGCCCATTAATCGTTATCGACAAAACCATGAATGCTGTGCAATACCAGGACATACTGGACAATTATGCACTTCCAACAAGTGTGTAAGAAATTGCCGGGTGACCCTAATATAATAGTTTGATTTAATTTGATAACCGTTTATATATTATGTCTGTAAATTGTTCTCTGGTCGATTTGTCTGTTTTGTTGGACGAAGAACCTCAGAGTCTGGGGGAAAAAAACCTTGCTATCCACGCCTGAGACCAACTAACTCAGCCGTGGAGTGAAAAAAGTCCATTAAAGTTCCTGGCGTCATCGACGGGATTCGAACCCGTGCCTTTTTCACCGGTGTGGGTAGGACGCTGACTATACCACTGTGCGACCCGCCAGACTACATAAAGTACAGTTAGAACGAGTCACCCTCATAAAGGGTGCGCCTAAAGACTAGCATTATCGTGCTTATCAATCCATTTCAAGCCCAAAGGAAAAGCCTACACTGCACATCCGCTGGACACTGATCTTTCCTTTTCCATCCTTCTCTTCCCTTCCCTTTTCCTCTATGTATCGCTGACTGCCATCATAAAACTGAACTAGGGAGTCCCGAACTTATATATGTATCAGGGAGATTAGTCGGGTATACTCATGTGTTACATCAGCGGGTTCTAAAATACAGTTCTTTGAAACTCTACTTTACAGTACTATATATTAGATTTCTATTGTAACTGTTCAGATTTAATGATGTATTGAAAATTATTAATCTTTCTCAAATGATGCACTGTTAAAATATGGCACAAATATAATTACTCCTGTACACTTCTTATATTTTGGTACTCTCTGTCTTTATCTTGCAGTGTCTTGGGAGCAAGTGAACGAAATGCAACCTCCAGAAGGAGCAGCCCTTTCGGGGATTGCACCAGTCGCAATTGATAATCAATTTGATGATATTAGATCAACCACAACAAAAGTAGAACCAAGTTCATTTGTACCATGGATAACACCAGAACCACCAAGTAAGGTCATTCCCGTTAGCACTGGACTTAACCGCGTTTGGCCTTCAACAGTTCCTTGTCAGTGGAATACATCTTCTTGGAATCCTGGACCAACAAGAAATTACGGTGGTGCTTTTACTTATCTTCCGAGATTTAGCTATACTCAAGAGATCTATTCAGGACAGCCCAGTTGCCAGCCGTCACTCTTAAGCACTTCTTGGAGTCCGTGTCCTATCTCTTCTTTGCCAGCCGGTCATACGCCTTATTTTTCTCCTGCAGCTATAATAAGTAATATTGATAACACGGGTGGATTTCACGATTTCTCATCTACTACAGTGCCCTCATCCTCTACCACATTATCTCTTCCAGTTAACTCATTACGCAACTCAAGAATGGAAGTGCATTTTTCTAATAATGCAGAATCTTCTCTGGCAAATGAAACTTTTCAAGAGAATAATATTCCAGGTATGAGTTTCACTTTTAAAAATAAACTGAAATAGTTAGGAAATACAATATCAGAACATACTCTTTTAAAAAGGAAAAAAAAAACAAACGAGAATATGCCTAAAATTTATTTATTTTAATACACGTTATCTTTGATGGAATCTACAGTAAATTCGAGGGGGTGATCATTTAATTCGAGGACTGGTGCAAGATTTTGTTTACCGCGCGAACTTTCCATAACTGCCACTAGAGGCGCTCTCCCTGATCGCTACTGAGCAGACTGTGTGCGCATGCCACTACTTGTCGAGCCAGTGTTCGTGAAGAGAGAGAGAGAGATTTTTTAGCGGATTGTCACCGATGATCGTTTTGAAGCAAGTATCATGTCAGACATACAGATTGGACAGAGATATGTGATTCATATTGTGTCATACGGGGCTTAAAGGCATCGGAAACAATTAAAGAGATAAATGAATTATATGGTAATGAATGTATTGGTAGGAGTGCCATATTCCGGTGTCATTTGTCATTTGAGTGAGCTTCCATCCCAAGTCGCCACCGGGGTTCCCACCCATATGCGACTTAGTCTCATTCGTATATTCTTCTACCAATCGGTAGGTTGTTTAATTTAACAATTAAAATAAAATACGAATACCCTGCAGGTCAACCCAAACAACAATAGACTGTTAGTTATTAAACTGTTAATTCGACCTTTAGCCTTGTGGTGAGGACGGGCAATCTCACCCCCAACCACGAGGAGGTAGGTCTCTACTTTTTAACATTTGGCATTGCCTTAATTCTTGACAAGCTATTTTGAATGTCATTTTGGTAACATCAGTTTTGATCCTCCACAACCGAGAATCTAAGACATGAGAAGGAGTCTGCCAATCCAGCAGTCTCCCACTCTGATACAACCATCATAACATTACCTGGCGCCTCCGTAGCCAGGTGGGCAGGAGCAGGTGCGTAGCACACGCTCCTTGATTAGACCGGGGTTCGAGCCTGTGCCCGCCAAATACGGAGGATGCGGAAAGGTCAGGGAATGACCACCGCATATCTCCCTGGAGCAATATGGCCTTAGCTGCTAATGTTCCTAAAAAAAAAAACCAAATAACAGATAATATTACCTTAATGATTTCAGCGTTTTGTTAGTATATCGGAACCTAGAAACATATTCCGGTGTAACCGAACTTTCCGGTGTGAAGTGGTTTGTACATCAAGACATTTCCAGGCCCCATACGGCTACTATTGTGCAGGCAATAATCACTGCCATAGGTGTAGGTGCCGAAGTTCTGTCACCTCCCCCTTATTCATCAGACTTAGCCTCGTGTGACTTCTTCCTGTTTTCCGTGTGATTTCCTCCACGTCTGAAGAAAGCTTGCCTTAAAAGGCAAGCGTTTCTCGTCGGACACAAACGATGCTAGCAGAGCGACAACGGAAGCACTTCGCAGTCTTTCGAAAAATGGCTTTCAAGAAGCCTTTAATGGGTGTGTTCGACGGTGGCGAAAGTGTGTAAAGTTCAATGGAGAGTATGGAGGAGTCTATGTAGGAGAAATCAGAAGATTTCAATGATAACAGTTAAGATATGATCTTGCACCAGTCCGCGAATTAAATGATCATCCCTCGTATAATAATCTAATAAGTGAAAATTAAATATAATTTTTTTATTTGTTCTGCAATTTTTTTATTTGTTCTGCTTAAAGTTCACCGGTCTTTTGATGAGGCAGCAGTACCCCCGTTACCTGCTTTTGATTCCAGCGAAAGATTAAATAATGTAATGAAACACTCTTATACCACGTGAATAATTCAAAGTTAGTTTATTCAGTGCTTGTACTCTAATTACCCTAAATTTGATATACAAGGTCGGGTTTCAGGATCTTACCATCAGACTAGTGCATGAGCCAATGTCAGATCCTCTCTCCTTAGTTGCCAAAGTTGTTTGTTTGTTTGTTATTTGGTTTTTAGGAGCAGTAGCAACTAAGGCCATATTGCTCCGGGAATATGCGATGGTCATTCCCTGACCTTTCAGCATCCTCCGTAGTTGGTGGGCACTGGCTCGAACCCCGGTCTAATCAAGAAGCGTGTGCTACGCACTGCTGCTGCTCCTGCCTACCTGACTACGGAGGCGCCGTAGCTGCCGAAGTAAGACGACTGCATAGTTTGATGGTGAAGGAGTGAGAAACTGGTGTCAGCTCATATATTAGTCTGATGATCAGATCCTGAAACGTCACCTTTGTATTAAATATCACAACTACTTATTAAAATAATTTTAAATTATTACTACTATTATTAATTACGATTATCCATGTATTAATTTAAATACGTGGATAATCGCCACGTATCGTCACTCGCCCTCGTGGGTTGCACAGTTGGTAGGCTCGTCATCTTCCCCACACCGGGTAGAAAAGAGTTCGAATCCCGTCGATGATGGGAGGAATTTTTATGGGTCTTTTTCATAACATGGCTGAGTTAGTCGGTCTCAAGCGAGGATAGCATAGTTTTTTCTCTCGTAAACTCGGGTTTTTCGCCCAGCAAACCAAAAATCGACCTCAGAAAACAACGCAATTTACAAACAATATAATCGCTGATGCTCCTAAAACTCAACAACAACAGTATTGTCATTCGCAAATGACATTATTTTACCTAAAGTTATGCTCCTGTCTTCTAAAAAAAAGGAGTGGGTATTAAGACTGCATTGACTTTCGTTATGTTATCGACTTGCATTAAGTTCTTCAAAGACTTTCCCAGTATGGTTTAAATTTTATTTTTGCTTAATTTTGAGGGTTTCTTTAAAATTTTTCTTGTTGTAAAAAAATTTTCGGATAACTTTTGATAAGAAATTCCACTGGTACTCAAAAGCCAAGAAACAAACATACAAAATGAGAATGGATAAATAGATATACATTGATGAGTCAGAAACATTATAACCTAATATCGTATTGGGCCGCCTATCGCCGTGATAGCTTGGATCCGGCGTGGCATCGACTTCCTGAGTACGCCAAAGGTGTCCCCCGATATTCTGCTGGACGGCACAGAGTTCGGCAACAGAGTGAGACACTGGCATGGACTGGCGATATTCTGCACTGCCGAGACACTGGCATGGACTGGCGAATTCGGAGTTCCACCGAATCCTACAAATGTTCGATGGGATTGATGTCGCAGGAATGCTTGGACATGATGCTCGAACCATTTCTGCACAATCGGCTTTATGACACGGGGCAGTCTTGTTGAAAGAGACCAGCGTCATTGGATACACGGTCACCAGTAGTTAAAAACTTGGTCAGAAACAATGCTGAAGTAGGACCTGGCAGTGAGGGTATGCCCAGTGGGTATGAGGAGACCCAGTGATATCCACGAAAATATTCTTCACACTATGATACCACCGCCGCAGATGATGTTGCAGCTGCTCACCGTCAGATAAGCGCTCGTCCATCGGCATGATGGATTTGAAACCTTGATTCATCAGACGAGGCGACTCTTTTCCAGTCGTCTAATTTCCAGGAATGGTGCTTCTGTGCCCACTACAGGCGGAGATGCCCATGACACTCGGTCAAGATTGGCACATGAACAGATCGCCTACTTTATAGGCCTATATGACGTATCATGAGCCGTCTGTTGTCGCTGGCAGCGTGCTAACTGCTGTTAACCTCGACTCTCAACCAGTGGCGGTCTCCCCGTTCCAGCACACGTTGGGTGGTTTTATGTCCCTCTTCAAACCTTCACTACAGCGGCCCTAAAATAATCAGCAGTGCCTGCAGTAGGCTAGGCACTGGGCCCCGCATTCCTAGCACTACAAATCATTCCCCTTTAAAACTACAAAGGTCTTTCCCTTTCTCCATTGCGCGGGCTTCATACTGACGAATAGGAGTGTCGGTGACGTCACTCCTAGGTGCTGTGGGACGACCTTCTCGTAGACAGGAGTGGTCAAATGTTTTGGCTCATGAGTGTAAATAAAAATAAAACCAAATATTCATCATTTATGATGTTTAACAATTTCCCCCACCCTAAACAGAGTCGAACACAATATGTTACAATATGAAACTCTGCTAAACATATTAAAACAGTCTGTTTTCAGAACTGTACTGTATTTCATGTCGCATTGTCGATTTTAAGATAGAATTCATTTTTAAAATCTTAGATGATTGTTGGATGACACCACTTGGATGGTTCTTTGAGGTGGACAGCAAAACAGATAATGGAATGAAGACAAAGTCAAGCTTACAACTGGTGGCACTGCAAGCAGATTGCGGGACCAATTCAAAAACATGCAAACTCTCTCTTGAAAACCTGTAAGAAGCCATCATTCTCATGGCTTCTGATAGATCTACCACCACACGAGACAACCGTTATCTGGCCCTAACTGCGAGGTGTCATATAGACTTTCACAGTACAGAAACTTGTTTCAGAGCTTGCAAGATCTACAAAGGGAAGGGTCTGTATCCAGGCTTACCATCTATAGAAAGTATCATGAAAGGGTTCTTTATGTGAGACGACCACCTGTCTGAGTTTTCCTGACTCCCCCTATACACCAAAGAGCCAACACATTTGAAATGTGTCCACAACATGACTCTACCCAGAGTCATGTTGTGGACAGAAGCAATAGAGTAGAATGCTCTTTTGTTCTAGCTTAACGCCACATGAGTGCCAGGGCCAAACTGTGTCTATTCAGTGATTAAGAAAATTGGGATGTTTTTAATGATTCCTATGATATGATGTACGTCATCTCATTCAGATTAAGTTCTGTATTAGCATTGTCCCCGCGAAGATGAGTATTAATGATAGTAGGGTGCTGCTCTTTACAAATGAGTTGAGATACAATTTTCAGTCTGATTCTAGTGCACTTTAATCCATAGGACAAAGGAACTAGTTGTTTAATGACGGTGGTTTAATGATGTGGGCTGGAATTACTGTCAAATGCTGTACAGATCTGTTTTTCATCCGTTGGAGAACTGAAGAACTTTGAGGTATTGAGATCAGATACTTATTCTCAGACCTCAGTCCAACAGAGCTGGAATATTCTTGGCAGGAGGGTTCCCAGCCAACGCCTCCTCTTCTCTTTCTCAGAATCCTCACCTAGCTTGAGTTAGTCCTTATACAAGAATGAGAATACTTCCACCTCTAATTAAAAGCATCATTCTCAGCATGAGTTGATGTCACGCCTATGCGTTTCCATTGATTATCACTCTTTTGCATAACTCCTATTTCAGGATGAAAATTTTCTGGTCTTTGGGTATTATCAAGACATATTAAAACGAATGGCTCACAAACTTTCTGTCACGATCTTATAAAATTTCTTTGTCTTTGTTCCTTACTTTTGAGTACTAGCGTACTGAAGATGCTATTTAAAATTATCTGTTGTGTATTGTTTATGATTCATTAATCGGTGCCGATATGCTTTTTTCAGGCGCATCATCAGTAATGAGTGAGACTCCAGCATTCCATTCATGGATGGATTATAAGGAAAATAATTACAACTCGTTTATTATGCAACAGGAAATAATGGTGGACCAGCAGTATATAAATCCTTCTTATCTTCGAGATATTTGGTGGACATCAGGTACTAGAATATTAGATCATGATGCGATTCAACCTCTTGATTTGTCCTGTCACACTCGGCTAATGAAACCTGAAACCACTCGTAATGGAATACAAGCCAGTACAACGTCAGTAGTTACTACTGGTAGGGTAATTCACAGTCCTAAACAATCTATCTTGTCACCACCAGTTCTGTTGTTGCCATCTAAATGCAATATTAATACTGTAGTAAAAGATGGTTCTGGTGATTGTGACAGACTTCCTGAACTACAGCTGATTCAGAGTGCTTCCGATGATAAAGCAAAAGAAAAATGTTTTGAAATATCTGTCAGTGGTACAGGCGAGGAAACAGAAATTATACCGGACACTCAAGGAATACAGAAAACTAATAAACTTCCGAATCTAACGCCTCTTGACTGTCCTTTACGTGAAGAATTACCTGTATTTATTTCATCTCGTTCAGAAGAAACATCTGATGGAAAATGTTTTCAAGGTTCTTTTCAGGATAATAATAACACAAATATATATACTTCAAAAATTTCTCATCTTAGCAGAAATAAAAACATAGTACAAGAAAACGGCGATAAAGAACCTATTTTAGAATTAAGTAATGAAAGCAAATTAACTGATATAGCTTCTGTTGGAAAGCCGTTTGAAAATTCTGAAATACACAATATTTCTTGCGAAGTCTCGCCAATAACTTGCAAATTGGAAACAGTCACCAGTTCCTCTAAATCTGAGGAAGTAGAAAATAAAAATGAGGTGGCAAATAAGGTTCCTTCATTAGGATCACATTACCCACCATTACAAACACCTACAAGGGCGTCAGTTAAATTGTCTGATGATCAGCCAAACGTTATTCATAAGGAGCAAATTAAAAAGGAGGAAGGTTTGTCTAAAAATACTTCCGAGATTCCTAAAACTGAAAACAACGCACTCGGTGGTACTATTAGTCGCAAAATTAGGAAGCGAAAGAGACGGCGCACGTATTCAGTAAAGGAAGCAGAAGACATTTGCATTGCTAATGGCAAACGTTTATGCCAAATATTTAAGACAATAGTAGAACCATACTGTAATCTAGAGTCTACAGAGCAACTAAATTCTTTTCTCCATTCTCTGGAATTAACTTTTCCACAATATTATACTAAAGCAATTTTCGAGGCCCCTCTTCCGCGTCCTTTGAAAGCACTTACTAACTGTTTAAAATTGATAATTACAGTTTTACAGAATTTAATGGTGCTGCATGATCAATTAGATTTACTGTACAGAAATTTTGGGGCACCTAATTCTGCGAGATCATTCTTTGGAGGCTGCTTAGTTCAGTACATACCACTTCTTCTTGATTTTGCTGATATAGTTTTGCATATAGGTAGAAACAAAACACAAAAAATTAAAGAACATAGAGAAAGACTTATTGCTGCCGGAGGTTCTATTTTGCACTCAGTAAAAAAGAAGAAAAAGCAAATTCTTGAATCATCTAACAAAAACACTGAAAGGACTAATTTTTTACTAAATTCAAATAAGTGTTCGCCTAATAACCTTGCTATCAGTAATAACGAGAAGAGGGATAAATCAAATAACCATACAGTAATAACAGATAAAGAAAAACCAAGCATCGTTCGTCAAGCAAAAACAGTATCTGCATCGAAACAGAAGAAAGAAACTAACTTAAAACAAATTTCGGTTAGTAATAATCAATCAAAGATCAAAAACAGAAATGTTGATAATTATTCATATCTTTGGGGAACTGAACAAGGCCGTCCAATTTCTTTGGTCACGAATAAATTACCTTCTGAAAGAGATCAATGCATATTACCCCGTGAAAAATTTTCAGATAATTTTAGTGATGTAAGCAGATTATCAGGAAATAATCCAAAAAAGCTCTTAATGTTCAGTAGTACGAAAAGCGTAAAGAAAAATACCTCATATAAGGAACACACTTTGGAAGACAAAAACGATAAAACTTTGCACACTAATCAGAAAGAATCATCTCTTAATGTAGGCAAAGTACATTACGGTATGATGTGCGGAGTTAAAAAGGACAAAACTTGGATAACGTTGGAAAAGAAACCAGAAATCAAAAATACAAATATAAAATATGGAAAAGTTAAAGTAAAATCCAGTAACGATTGTCCAAATGATTGCAATAAAGGAAATAATCGGAAGGTTCAAACGAACATGCCAAGAGTTAATGCAAAACAGTCAGTAACCATTCTTAAGAAAGAAATATCTATAAAAGAAGAGAAAAGTTTACCTGAAAAAGAAAAGAATGCAGTTCAGAAAAGTAGCGATGTAAAGTATATATTTAATAATCCAGGCTATGAAAAATTACTGAAGTCAGAGAAAGTTCTTAAGAAACATTTTGATAACGACGATGAAAAGGATGGTTTAAGTGAGATGTATGATAAATATACATTTACATCTACTTCGAGAAACAAACATAAAATGACCGAAAACCTCTCAAAGAAACTTGTAACAGGTAAAAAAATTCGAGGGAAGAAATACTTCAAAAATAAAAATAAATCACGTGGGAAAAATTATCATTCCTACAACATGGAAAAGCAAAACAAATCATTGGATGAAATTTCTGATGTTAAATCTAAATCAACAAATAATTATAGCAAAAGTTTACACAGAAATATGAAACTGTTTATGTTACCGAAATCGTCAATGTTCCTGAAACCGTCCGCGGGACCATTTACGCTCCCAAAACTGCCCGCGGAAACGTTTAAGTTCCCGATACCATCCTCTGCACCATTTAAGTTCCCGAAACCGTCCTCAGAACAGTTTATGCTACCGAAATTGTCTGCAGAGCCGTTAATGTTCCCAAATAGCTCTGTTAAAAATAATTTTGTCAAGGATGGCGTGAACACCTGTAATCAAGTTCATAGTAACAAACGTTTATCTGTAAATCAAAGTGAAAAAATATTCGAGTGGAAAATCGATAGAAAGCCTACTTTGATATCAGACGAATCTAATACTCTTAGCAGTTTAGATTCTGTTAATAAAAGCATTGAATATAACCCAATTAAAATAAAGTATGAAAATAACGATGAAAACTTTGCGAAATGTTACAATTCACAAATGGGAAAAACTTGCGATTCTAAGAGAATCGCCTTTGGAAGAAATCAAATACAAAATGATGAAATAAAGTCATTCAATTCCACATGGAATGGAAAGGAAGAGATACAGCCAAAATCAGAAATTGTTAATGACGAATTTGCTCCGATACAGCCAAAACTGGAAATTGCTAATGACGAATTTGTTCCGATACAGCCAAAATTGGAAATTACTAATGACGAATTTGTTCCGATACAGCCAAAATTGGAAATTACTAATGACGAATTTGTTCCGATACAGCCAAAATTGGAAATTGCTAATGACGAATTTGTTCCGATACAGCCAAAATTGGAAATTGCTAATGACGAATTTGTTCCGATACAGCCAAAATTGGAAATTGCTAATGACGAATTTGTTCCGATACAGCCAAAATTGGAAATTGATAATGATGAATTTATTTCTGACAATGTTGAGAGCCAAAATGATAGCAATAAGATGAAGAACAAAAACTCACAATTAAATTGGATCGCAGAATGTGCGCAATTTTCAGAAAACGATAAAACGATAAAATTTATCGGCTCTGCCACACCTGAACAAAGTGAAGAAACTTTGTCTAATGAAATGCCGAATGATGGTTTCAGTAACTCAGGTAGAAATTTAGAATCAAAGAAATTTTGCTCTAAGCCAATGAAATCTCGAAACCATAATAATACTAATTCATCTAACATAAATGATGTGAGTAGTATTGTTCATACTTGTAGAAATGATGAATTAATCAAACCTGTGCGCGTAAGTCAAAAAGACGAAAGCAGAGTTGAACAATGTGAAGAATGTGGTAAATGGAAGCTAATTCCTATTTCTTTTTAAACTGTTGTGTATGTGGTATAATTCTCTACTTTCTAAGACACCATGAATAGAGCACATCATATTGACATCATTTTTTATTATTTTTGTACAAAGATAGTGCCTGTTCTGCTGTATTTGTTTCTGAAACTATGGTTGAGTTGTATAATATTGTATTACATGCTCCTATATGCAATATGCAATAAAAATATGCAATCAAAAGTAACGAAGATTGACTCCTGTAAAAAATTGTAATCATTACAATCCCATTTGTAGCATGAAATTACTAAGTTGATCAGAAAACCTTATGCGTTTTTACAAAATGCATATGGTTTTCTGGTTTTCTGATTTAAACTATTAAAATCACTGTTTTATGAAACTTAGCAATATTTCTTTCCGAAATCAGCTACTCATGGTGGTTGTAAATGCAAAGCTATTTTATTATTTGAACGTTATTTCTAAAACCTTTTACTCTATCACTTTTCTTTTGCACGAAAAGTGTCCTTTTAAATATTATATATCCAACCATTGAAATAGTATTGAATATCAGTAATGAAGCTAACATATGAAATAATAAATATATTTCGAACCAGAGGACTTGATTGTTTTAATATATCTTTTTTTAAAGTGTATTTCAAAAACTTTAAACTTAACATAACATATATAATTCAATATTTTGGGAAAAAATATTGCATCACAGTGCATATTAGATTATTCAGGAAGTTTAAAATAAACACTCAAAAACATTTGCAATGATGCATGCTAGCTCTGGGTTGAAAATAAATTTTTAAATTAAACTTGAACAGTAATTTCAACTTTTATGCTGAATATTATTACCAGCCTTCCAGAGAATACTAAATTTATATTATAAAAAGCACAAGAAAATACACATTTTGGCCACTTTATTAGGTACACTTATCTAATAACTAGATTCCCTGTGGCCGTCAAAACAGCCCGGATTCTTCGTGACATTTACTCAACGAAGTGTAGAAATTGAGCTAGGCTATGTTGCTTCCACATCGTTGTAAATAGGATTGTTGCGGATCCCTAAGCCGAAAACCTCGTCCCACCTAATCCCACAGGTGCTCAGTTGGAATGAGATCATTCAGCCTAGTATGATAGTTGGCTGATTGGAGAGGCCAGCGCACTAAGCTAAATTCACTCTCACGTTCCTGGAACCAGTTCTGTACAATTCTGTGAAAGAACCTATTCTCAGAGAGAACACTACACCCATGAAGGGATGCAACTGGTCGAAAGCAATTTCCAGATAACCTATGTCATCCAAATGTTGGCTACCGAGATGTTTTCGTGAGGAACTGAAGCTCAAACCACAGGAAATTGACCAGAATTCTTTCCATGAATGGCTAGAAACTTTTAAACCTCTTCACATATCTTTACTCTACATGGCAGCATAGTGGCTTTGTAACTTGTTATGTTGGAGAGCGCTGAGTTAGATTGTTGTCAATGACCGGAGGAATTTCCGAAATCTTCAATCAAGGATGTAGTTAGGCGATCTCAGGCAGAGGGAATATGGTTCTCCCGTGAAAATACACATTTTGGCCCGCACAACATGCAAATCGGCCGGTGAATATACTCTTCTACAGACAATATGTTTATACGAATATAGGTTACACTTGGGAGTTGTTTACTTAACTTATTTTCCACATATCTATTCACTCGCTTTATATTGCATGATATGAACGCTTGATGCAATTACTAAATGTTGTACAGCTGATTGTGTATAAGTAAAATTAAAATTAAATTTGATTAAAGAGGCCTATGCGCTCCGGATTCATTCTACTGAAATTAAAATTAAAATTACAGTTGCTCAGAGCGAAACGGATACAAAAATATAGATTATAATGGGAATATACATATATTAGATAAGATACATAAAGCTTTCGGTCATCTAGTTAACCTTCTTCAGTTGATATGAAATGACAGTTAGAATGGAGGCGTGTACTGCCAATCTGGTACGTGAAGCGCGTGGCTAATTGTTTGAGGTTGAAGCCTGTGGTTTTGATGTATGTGGACGTGGCCAGCGTTTGTCAATAGACAGGATCGTTGCTTCGGTGATAGGGTGGACTTGACAACCACTGTTCCTGTTCACTGAGGCATTGGAGCATTTGATGTTTAACGATTCCAACCAGGCGCGGCGCAGATAATGGCGGGACTTATCCACAATCACGACATCGCGGTGTGGGGTCTATGTCGTGGCGGGTTGCTCAGACGTGCTCGGCAATAGCTGAGTGCTCCACATCCGCTAAGCGGATCGCTCATTTGTGTTCGGAAAGGCGTTTTTCGAGCCGTCTCCCAGTTTCCCAGAAGTAGCAGCTAGTGCAGTCACGGCAAGAGATGCGGTAGGCCAATCCGCTTTGTAGTAGGGTGGGGACATTTAATTTTAGTAAAATTAAATTATTATAATAGATGAAAATTTTGCTTACATTATTACTGCCGCACATGTGTCATAATTGGAACGATACATTTTTTAAATATATATGCAATGTATTACAATATATGTACATATAACCTAGTAAACACTCATGTGATAAGAAACTGCGAAGCAAGTTTAGCACTGATATTGAATTATAACTGCTTATAAAGAGCAAAGATATATTGATGTGGATATTATCTGAACAATTAAAGTTATACAATATATGCTACCTTTCATTGCATTTTCTTTATACTTTGGTATGATCACGTAGATCAGAGGAGTTTATAAATAGTCATTGAAAAGTGAACATTGTCATTAACATTTTGTGGTCAAGCGGATTCGTATCCTGGTTATTTCAAACGCGTGTATAGCTGTACTCAGACTTTGACCACTCAGCTACTTATTGGGACAGCCTATCCCTTTTTAAACTCTAGAAAATGTGATTAATTCCTTTACTAGTTAAAAGTTGGATATAAAGACACGCAAGCTCATTGAAAGTTTTTTTTTTTTTTTTTTTTTTTATTTATTCTACTACGCTGTACCTGCCAACCTTTGGCAACCCTGCCATACATTACCATGCAATATACAGGTTAAAACTTTCAATGTCGTACAGGAAGTGCAGAGAATGAGGTACAATAGCATCCAAACAATATCATCCAGATACATTTTTTTTTTTATTTCCAACCCACACTGTGTAAAGCCAATCGGTGTAGCGGTAAATACAGTACATATGTTAGTTGTGCTGAGAGATCGGCCTGTGTCAGGGTTACGATTGTAAAGCCACAACCCACAAATTATTATTATTATTGCTCATATTATTTCTCCCTGATTGGGGATTCCACCACCCCATTACGGGTATTGCTACCAAGCACACAGGGTGGTTGTTAGGTCTGGTGTTACTGTTGGTCGAGGAACTCAAACTATTCTACAGGTGTTCAGGATTGTGACTTTCTGGAGTTCCTTGTAGGTGTTCTCTCGGAGACCTATTGCTGCTAGGCTGTTATGTACTGTATATAGTGTATTGTGTTTCTTGTCAAAGCACCGGGGATTCCCCCTAACTCCGTGTAGCATACTCTTTGTCGCAGTACAAACTCTGTAGATGCCAGAGATAGTGTGTTGGTCTGCTCTACATAGTGTACTGTTGAGTTGTATTGGTCTGTTGTTCCTACAGCATTTAGTCGCGGGGCCCGTAGTGGGAACCCACGTTGCACATCCCCCTACCCGAAGAGGCAGCCGGGTACATAGAATAGATATGGTCTCTGGCAGGGGCGAACGCTGGACTGCGCCTGAGCTTGCCAGAGAGGGTCCCTATATATTTTAAAAAATTTAAAAAACACTGAAATTATTTTTTTATTGGAAAGGGAGCACAGGGGTGATAGTTCAAGTATTGGCGAAAAGTGGATAAAAATAAAGGAGATGGACGATAGGAAGACTATCCACCTGTAAATCGATAATTAAAAGGATAGAGGTGCATCACTGTAGAGAGAGAGTCCGCTTTCCACATAGTATTAGGGTCAGGTGCCACCTGTGGTTTCCCACATCTGCGCCATATGTTCGCTGTGAAGAAATACAGTAGTACTGTAAATGCCAGAAAAGTGTTGTGTGTTGTATATGACATATTGCGTTAGGTTCTGTTGTGTGTCCTGGCATTTGGCCGCAGGGCGCCTGGTGGGACTCCACGTTGTCCGCACACACCACTAGGAGGTAGCTAGGCTGCCCATTATTCTCTGGCTTGTCTCCGCCTGGTTCTCCAGAGCTTCCTGGACGGAGACAAAAAAAAAAAAAAAAACTGGAGGATGTAGACGAAGGCATCCTCCAGGTTATCAATGGAGCAATAAGCGCCATCAGGTGAAAGGAGAACCCGGGAAGGACGATAAATAAGACACAGCAAGAGAGCTGCGTGTAAGTTGCCACTGAGGAATCAGGTGGCCGGTGCGCCAGTTGATTCTATCCAGGTTAAGATCGTTTGGCCAGTTAGGTAAGGATCAGATGTTTGGGTTGTTCCTATTTTGTGTTGGCAATAGGGTGCTCCGTCTTGTGAAGAGGGTTTCTGCAAACTTGGTAAACTCATAGTAGTAGTTTTCTTCTGTGATGAATAAATGTTCATTTCCTTGAGGGTTATCTTGTATACGAGTAAACAGGATGCTGTGGAGGTCCACATAGTGTTGACAGGTATATACTAGATGGTTCCAGTCTTCTATTTCACCACATGCACAGTAGGGGTTGTCAATGATTCCCATGGATGTTAGTTTATGGTTTATTGATCCGTGTCCGGTAATGAGGTAGTTGGTGTAAAGACCAGGAGAGAATCAATTTGGAGACTTGGGAAATACGGCATTCACATAAGGTATAAATTTCTTGGTGATTGGGCCCTTGTCGGTAGCAGTCCATCTGTCCTGCCAAGTCTGAAGTAGTAGGATGGCAATTTGTTTCTTTTCCTGCCTGATTTCATTCAGGTTATTGATGGAGTGTCCAAGGATAGTTGCTGGTATACCCCTGGATAGACAGTAGTGGAGGCCTCATCGAATAACCTCCAGATCAAGCGGAAGGACGCCCGCAAGAACCTGAAGGGCTGGGTTGCTAACTGTGCAGCATGCCCTTGTAATAGTAAGAAGGATGGTGCGCTGGATGGTTCCCAGTTTACGTTTGTTGTTGTAAATAGTTGCCCTGCGAAACCAGACCCCAGATCCATACGTTATCAAGGGAAGGAAGATTGATTTGTACAGAACCTTAAGGGTGCGTCGATTCAATCCCCAATCATGACGACTCACCCGTGCAATGAGAGCAGTGTAGTTTCTCACTTTCGCATGGAGGTGTGCAAGATGCGGAGAGAAAGTGAGCTTAAGGTCAAGTACTATTCCCAGTAGTTTTAACGTAGAAACTAGCTTGATGGTTTGGCGTTGAAGTTTGATAGTGAGGTTTCTAGTAGATTGCAGTGATCCCTTCAGGAGAATGGATTGTGTCTTTTGGGGTGAGAGTCTTAGCTTGTGTAGGGCTGCCCAGTTCTGAAGGATTTGAAGTGCCTGGTTTCCTCTGGCTTCCAGAGAAGCTCTGCTGTCAGCCCCAATCGAGATGGTCACATCATCAGCAAAGGCTTGTATAGTTACAGGGCCTAGATGTCCTAGATGAGCTCCAGTCCAAGGAGCTCATCCAGGACAATGTTCCACCGAAAAGGACCAAGGACTGAACCCTGGGGGCAACCTCTGTAGATGGACCTGGTGATTCTTCAGTATGTTGAGGAGATTCTAATTTTCCTATTTGATAAGTAGTTTTCGATGCTTTTGTATAAATTTAATGGAATATTTGCTTGTCTGCTTGTCTTTCCTAAGTCTGCGAAGAATACTTGCCCACTAGAGCCTGTCGAAGGCTCCTGCGAAATCTATTGCTTTTAGTAGGTAGTATTTGAAGGTAGAAGTAGTTGAGACTGCAGAGATGATCCTTTGCAGTGCGTCTTCTATGCAACGCTCCGGTCGAAATCCAAACTGGAAGTTGGACTGGAGCCCAGCTTTGGTGTAATGGTCTTGGAGCCGTACCAGGAATAGACGTTCAAACAGTTTACTGACCATGGATAAAAGGGCAATGGGTCGATATGACTGGTTGTTGGAGCGGTTTAGAAGGATTTTTTATGATCAGTTTTACATTGGCGTTTTTCCATTCTTCTGGGATAGATCCATAGGACAAGCACTTATTGAAGAGGTCGAGTAGAAACAATGTTTCTACTCCTTTCCACTTTCCACAGTGGGGAAGGGGACTGTCAAGAGCAGTAAAAGGTTTGTGATAGGAGCTACAAGGCAAAATGTTTGGGATGGGAGGTGGCAGAAGGCAAGCAGAGATTGTAGGGGAGAAAAGTCATTAGGCCAGGGCACCCTATGTTGGAGGGGTGGTGGGGAAGATCGCACTGTGCAGAGTGCTTCCCTGTTTTATAATCTAACAGCGGGCAGACCAACTGAAGCCGTTGTCAGCTAATCCCATATCGTGGCGCAATGGGGCGGGGGCTGATGTCAGCAAGGAATGGGGTTTCCTGCTAGGTTCCCCCCACTGCAGTCTAATTTGAAGTAACCCCCTGGCCTGTTAGAATAACATACACTCTTCATGCACTAAACCAATTGCACCCCTCCCATGCTTACCCTTACACGTGTAGGTGCTGCCATACATAAGACACAACACGTGTTGTGTCTTATGTATGGCGGCATCTACACGTCAGTTCAACTCCGCCAAGGTACACCATAATGAATACAGAACTCTGTAAAATTGCCCAGGTACAAGTATAGTGCTGTCTGGCAAGTCTCGGCGAATAGGGGAAACCCTGGAGCCCGCCAAAAAATAATAAAATACTTTGAATACTTTGTCTGGCAAGTCTGCGCGGTAGCACAGTGGTATCGTCACCGTCCTCCCCACTCCGCGTGGAAAAGGCCCGAGTTCGAATCCCGTCGATGACGCGAAGAATTTTAATGTGATTTTTTCGCACCGTGGCTGAGTTAGTTAATCTTAGGCGTAGATAGCATGGTTTCCCCCCCAGAAGCTGAGGTCTTTCGTCCAGCAAAATAGACAAATCGACCATAGAACACACCCAATTAACAGACATAAGACACACAGCACGGCATATGAATTTAATTATTCGGGTGGCCTTTAAAAAAATTTATACATTTAAAAAAAAAAAACTATATAAATAGTTTTTTTTTTTTTTAATGTCTGCCGAGATAGTCGGTCTCAGGCGTAGATAGCAAAGTTTTCCCGCAGAAACTGGGGTTTTTCGCCAAGCAAAACAGACAAATAGATGCGATTAACAGACATAAGACTCACAGCACGGCAGGTGGCCTAAAAATAAGTTTGTTTTGTGTCTGCGCGGTACAACAGTGGTATCGTCACTGCCTACCCAGACCGGGTGGGAAAGGCGCGGGTTCGAATCCAGTCGATGACGCAAGGAACTTTAATGGATTTTTTTCACTCCGTGGCTGAGTTAGTCGGTCTCAGGCGTAGATAGCAAGGTCCCCTCCGGCAAATCGGATTTTTCGTCCAGCGAAACAGGCAAATCGACCAGAGAACACACAATTTACAGGCACAATACACATGGGTAATTGAATTAACATTCTGGGTGACCCTAATAACTAGTTTTTTATGTCTGCTAAGTGTGTGTCTTGTTCTGTTGTTTTATTATATCTGGCCACTTAGCTACTAAGGGAGCAGCGATCGCCAGGTTTGCTGCTTCCAAGTACTCGGGCTACAAAAATACACGTACTGTCAAATGAAAGTGACAAGGTAAGAATCCTGCATCCACTGGAGGAAAAATCAATTCCAGTGGATGCCAGCTAATTTCTTACCACTGGGAGCCCAAACCGGTGGTACCACAAAAAAAAAAATAATAATAAATTAATTAAAAATAAATTAAAAAATAAATAAAGAAAATAAAAAAATAAAAGTATTAAATACAAACAAATAAAAAAAATGAAATAAAATCGACCAAACAAAGGGTTAATAATTAAATAAAAGCAATAAAATGAAGTAACAAATGCACTACAAGTTTGCATTGGATTAAAAATATAGGCAGAACTTACTCCATTGACTTCCTTCTCAGGACCACGTCACAGGACATTAGAACCTGCGTCCAAGGACCTGTCCATCACTGCCATGGATCCATCACTACATTGTTCCAACTTTCTGCACCTGCTCAGATGACTCCAACACTGTAAAAGACTGCTCCCTGGAGAATAATCTAACTTGATAACATGTATATATTTTCATATGTAAATCTTTCATTTGGTTTCCAATGTTTAATCCTACACTTGTATAATTAGTAATAATATTGTTTTTTTTTTCACCTATCTCATCCTTGTTTATTACATTGTATTAGCCCTTACTGTAAACCCCTGGCTTGTAGCCGTAAAGGGTATTGTGCACGACTTGTGCCTTTTGTATGCATTAAAGAGTTCTTTTTATACAAACACACACACACACACACACACACACACACACACACACACACACACACACACACACACACACACACACACACACACACACACACACACACACACACACACACACACACACACACACACACACACACACACACACACACACACGCTACCAGGAATAACGAATTCAGCAGTCTTCATGTAACATAGTCATGGGGTTGCAACCAGCAGTCTATTCGTTGGAGAAATTAGAAATTAGAAGGTAAGGCCTGGTAGCAGTTGTTCTGTGATAAAATTTCAAGTAGACTTGGCCAGGACGACACGGGGCAATAATTCAGTCGGATTGAATCACATGAAAAAAGGAAAAACATAGTCAACGATGGTAGGTTTTTACTAAGTAGGGTAAAAACACCAACGTTGATCATTAAGTTCTGTTTGGGAGCAAGAAATTATATCATAAGAAATTACAATTGAGTTATAAGGCAGATATCCTGATAGTAGGGAAGGCGGCGCTAACCGGCTTCTGTTAAAGATTTCTTTTGCAAATTCTTGGACGATTTCAAAAGTTTCTTTATTTGCAATTAAATTGTGTTCATTTTCAGGAGATAAATGACGAGGTGTAGTTGAGATTTGTTGCCAAAGGGCTTGGTAAATTGGGCAAAAATAAATCACACGTTGCCAGTCTTCGATGCCACCGCATTAGCAATAATCTGAAGAGGTGAGATTAAACTGTAGGAGCTTCGCATTCCGTGACCTGTTATTAAGTATGATGTGCAGAGACTGGGAAAGAACCATTTCTGTACAATGTTAGAACAGGTAAATGAAATGTCAGTATAAACGATTAGTAACAATACCTTTATTAGACAAGGACCACCTGGATCGCCAACAGTTGGTGAGAAGATTCCAGCATTTCTCTTTTTCTTTCTGTTGGTCAGCATAGTGTGCATAGTATTAGGGTCAGACGCCGCCTGTGGTTCCCACATCTGCGCCATATGTACACTGTGAAGAAATACAGCAGTTGGATCGACAGTAATATTTAGGAAGGAAATAGTCATGTATAATATCTTCTGTACAGCTGCTCCAATACCTTTATTAGACAAGGACCACCTGGATCGCCAACATTGGTGAGAAGATTCCAGCATTTCTCTTTTTCTTTCTGTTGGTCAGCATAGTGTGCATAGTATTAGGGTCAGACGCCGCCTGTGGTTCCCACATCTGCGCCATATGTACACTGTGAAGAAATACAGCAGTTGGATCGACAGTAATATTTAGGAAGGAAATAGTCATGTATAATATCTTCTGTACAGCTGCTCCAATACCTTTATTAGACAAGGACCACCTGGATCGCCAACATTGGTGAGAAGATTCCAGCATTTCTCTTTTTCTTTCTGTTGGTCAGCATAGTGTGCATAGTATTAGGGTCAGACGCCGCCTGTGGTTTCCCACATCTGCGCCATATGTACACTGTGAAGAAATACAGCAGTTGGATCGACAGTAATATTTAGGAAGGAAATAGTCATGTATAGTATCTTCTGTACAGCTGCTCCAGGAACATTAATTCATCTCTGCCATGTTACTCTGTGATGATATAAAACTCTGTAGAACGGCCAGAAACATGTAGTGTTATGTTTGCGTATATTGTGTTGTTTAGTTGTTTCTGGCCTCTTTGCCACCGGTCAAGCGATCTCCTGGAAAACGTGCCCGGTGCCCGTCTACACCACGAGCAGGTGGGCCACAACTAGATATGTCCCTAGCCAAGTGGAGATCGACCATTGCAATATTTGTCTACCTTGAAGAGGGCGAAGTCCCGCACTTACCGGAGGTAGTGCTATACCAATGGGTGCCAGTAAACCCCGTACCCACAGCTACCCCAAACTTAGGGTACCAACATAGAGAAAAAAATATAATAATAAAATCATAATAAAAAAAATTAATAATTCAATTTAAAAAAAAAATTGAAAGCAAAAAACTAAAGTAAAATAAAATAAGATAATAATAATATATATATAGATACTAAGTAAAAAAAAATTAAATAAATAAAGTGAAGGGGAAGTAAAATAAAATATGATAAAAAATTATGAATAAAAGTAAGAAAAAAAAGTAATGATTATAAATAGGACTCTAATGCATTACAATTTATAATGGATTATAAATATAAAAAAAAATAAATAAAATAAAATAAGATAAATAGAAAAAATAAATAATAAAAAAGCCCACAGTTGTCCACACTGGAGTACCAGCTAAAGAAAATAGAAGAAAAAAAAAAATAATAAAATTAAAAAATAATAAATAAAAAATATATTAAAAAATAATAAATAAATAAAAAATTAATAATTTTTTTTAATGAAATTAAAATAATAAAAAATTTAAAATAATAAAAAAATTAAAATAATAAAAAATTTAAAAAAATAAATTTAAGAAAAAATAAAAATAAAATAAAAATAATAAATAAAAGTGAATTGTCTAAGATTGGACAAATTCCGCACCTACTGGAGGCAGTGCAATACCAATTGGTGCCAACAATCCTCGGGTTACCTAGGCCTGAGGAAATAAAAATTAAAAAAAAAAAAACTGGATCAATGTGGGGTGGATCTTCATAAAGATGATCTTTTAAGAGCTATTCAAGGTGACAATATTTTAACTTTGCAAGACACCGCTCACTGTTGAGCTGACATTATCATCAAAGGTGCTGGAAGTGGAGGTGGAGGTGAAGTGAGGTTGGATTGGCCAACAAGTTTTCTTCTAGCAAATAAATTAGAAGCAAATTGTAGGATTCCAAAGTGTGAGGCAGATTCTACTAGATGTTTTTCGTTGCCAGGTAAGAAGGGTTTATACAGTCTTGTAGAGATTTCCGTAGGTCAGCGTAAAGTGGGCAGTGATAGAGCAGGTGCTTCCAGTTGGAGACAAAAGCAAGAATCGGTATTGCTTATTCTGAACTGAAAGAGTTTGGAGTTAAAAGAACCATGTCCAGTTATGATAAATGATGTGTAGAGGTTTGGAGAGAAACATAGAGAATTTTTCTTGTTGGCAGTAAAGGAGACATCTGGTATAAATTTATATGTAGTTCTGCCTTTAACGTTGTATCCTGACGATCTTGCCAAATTTTTATTAAAGCAGACCAAATCCGGGTTTTTGCAGCTTTGGTGCCTGCCAAGACATCATTCTGTTTTCCGTAGAATCCATGGAGGTTTGATGTTTTTGGAAGGTTATAGTTATCCCTTTCCTAATATAATAGCAGAGCCATTTATGAATAACATGAAGGTCAGCGGGTAAAGTGCCTGCGATAGCTTGTAGCGCCGGTGTGGAGACTGTAGGGCATGCTCGTAGCAATGTCAAGAGAAAAGACCTTTGTATAGTTTCCATTTGGGATTTTACAGTAAGACGACTAGCCCTTTGAAACGAAAGATAGGAGGCATATGATAGAATTAGTATAGACAGTACGATACAAGATATGAAGAGTATTGTTTTTTAGTTTCCATTCTTTCCTAATACTTCTGAAGAGTATCGATGTAAATTTCTTAATCTTTCTAGAGAGATGCTATAAGTGTGAAGAGAAGGCTAGACGGTCATCTAGGAGAACACCAAAGTGTTTGTGTGTGGACACTAAAGGAAGCGAATTTCCTTGATATTTTACCACTGGAGGCCTAGCGTAATTTAGTCTCCCCTTGAAGATCATCATTTTCGTTTTTGTCACTGAAACTGAACTTGTTTTGAGTGGCCCAGTCAGATAGTTTGGAGAGAATATTGTTTGCAGAAATTTCTAGATCCCTTCTGGAATTTCCGTGGACAAGAATGGATAAGTCATCGGCGTAAGCTATTGTATTTATATTTGTCAGGTCATCATTGAGGAGAAGCCAATCATTTAGGCCTAAGTTCCAAACTAGTGGTCCACGAATAGACCTCTATGGGCAACCTAGAGTTATATGTATGGATATAGATTGGTGTTTAGTTTGTATCAAAACAGAGCAATTACACAAGTACACATTTATATTTTATTTTTTTGACAAAATTTTTTTCACTAGAAAAAAAACAGCAAAATTCTCACTCACACATTCGCCATCTTACATTCATCATCGTTCAGCGACAGGACGCAGGTGATACCCAAATATAACAACCACATAGGCCGTCATATATTTATTATATATATATATATTTATATACTAATCAGAAACATTCACTCAATACCGCATAGTTTACACAGGAGCCCTTAACATTCATTCACAATTACACAAATTAACCTGCAAAAGTAGCTAAATATTTTTAAAGTTTTTATTTTATTATTATTATTATTATTGTTGTTCCTCTTATATGATTTCTCCCTGATTATTATTATTATTATTATTATTAGCCATATGGTGCAAGGAAGCCTAAGGCTCATGCTGCACTGGCCAAAAAAAAAAAAAAAAAAAAAAAAATCCCTATTGCCCTGAGAGAGAGAGAGAGAGAGAGAGAGAGAGAGAGAGAGAGAGAGAGAGAGAGAGAGAGAGAGAGAGAGAGAGAGAGAGAGGAATCACCAAGAAAGGGAAGAATGATGATATCCAGGACCCTGGGTATGCCAAGCCCATACTCACCAGTTGTGAGCCCCTGAGGGATTGGGGAGTTTCCACTCCGTGAGGAGTACTGCTACCAAGTACAGAGGGTGGTTGTAATATCTGGTGTTACTGTTGGTCGAGGACCTCTCTGACTATCCTACAGGTGTTCAGGATTGCGACTTTCTGCAGTTCCTTGTAGGTGTTCACTGGGAGACCTATTACTGCTAAGCTGCTATGTAGGGTCTATGGCACCATACCTGTTGTTGACATGATGATCGGGATGGTCGTTACTTGTGGCATATGCCACATATCTTTGATCTCCTGTCTTAGGTTCATGTACTTCCTGATTTTTTCCCCATGGGTTTTCTGTAGGTTGCCAGTGTTGGGTACCGCTATGTAAATCAGATAGGTAGCCTTTCCTTCTTGTCCACAAAGGTTATGTCTGGTCTGTCGCGGGCCCCGTACAGTTTGTGAGTTGGGGTCTCTAGTACTGCCTGGGGTTCATGCTTGTAGTACGAAAGTACACTTTCTTCGACCAACTGGTATTTCCTTGCTAGCTTCTGATGTATTATCCTGGCTACCTGGTTGTTTCTATGAGTGTACCCAGTCTGGGTGATCACCTTGCATCCAGCAGTGATGTGTTGGATCGTTTCTGAGGGCAGGTGGCATCATCGACATGTGTCATTGAACACTCCGAGTTCCTTGGCGATGTATTTTCTATAGTTACTGGTGTTGATTACCTGGTCTTGGATGCCGAGCATGAATCCTTCAGTCTCGGGGAAGAAATTCTCGCTCGTGAGCCATCATTAGAAGCAATTTTATTTATGTGATCTTGATGGAGATCATTGTAGTGTCTGCCATGGAGTGTCTTCTCTGCCCATTTTTCTAGCTTCGTTTATACCTCCTGGCTGGGGAGGAGACTCCTCACTTAGGTTGAGTGAGGTATACCGCTTGTCTTTCTTCCGTATAGCCTGGTGGAGTGCTGCTGTCTGTTTCTGGAATTAATCCTTCAGGTTAATTGTCCCTGTCTTCTGTTGCTCAATGCGGTCTATCAGGCCCCTTCCCCTTTCTTCCCGGACAATTGTCAGTCTCTCCACGGCAAATTTCGAGTAGTGTTGGCGGCTCTTGGTCTTCATTATCCTTGTCGTTCTCATGATATCCTCCAGCTCGGTGTTAGTCCAATCTATAACCCCGAAGGAGTATGTTAGCACTGGGACTGCATAGGTGTTTATGGGTTTAACTATGTTCCCTCTGTTCAGCTTTGCTTTCGGCAGGCGTCTGAGTCTCTGGTGGTATTTTTCGGTCAGGTAGGCCTTAATTTACCTTGTGCTGTAACTGCTGAGCCTGCATCATCCCCAAGTATTTGTAGGCCTCTCACTCTGGCATGGCTTCGATCTCTTTACCACTCTGCAGCTGGTAGTTTTGGTTGACTGATTTTCCCTGACGCAATCCGTGTATCAGGCATTTGTCTAGACCAAATTGCATCCTAATAACATTGCTGAATTCTTCGGTGATCTGGAGTAGTTGCTGAAGGTGCTTCTCTGTTCCCGCAGAGAGCTTGATGTCATCCCTGTACATCAGGTGGGTGAGAGTGTACAGGTTCTTCCTTCCTTCTTTGAGGTTATATCCGTACTTGTTACTGTTGAGCCTGGTAGATAGCGGGTTAAGTGCTAGACAAAACCACAATTTCAGGGCATCTCCCTGAAAGATTCCTATCCTGATGGGGATTGACCTAGTTGTGACGTTCTCGACCTTAATGGTGGTACTCCATTTTTCCATCGTTCATCTAGGAAGTTTGTCACTATCGGATTGACTTTGTAGATGTTCAGCTCCTCTATTAGCAAGCTAGGAAGCATGGAGTCGAAGTCCTTCCGGTAATCGATGTAGGCTGTGTACATGTTGCGGCGCTTCTTATAGGCATGCTCCCTAACCGCGGCATCTATAGTTAATTGTTCTTTGCGTCCTTTGCTCAGCCGCTTGCATCCTTTCTGCTGTTCGGCCATTACGTTCTGGCTCTCCAAGTGGTGTGATTTCTTTCTGGTTATGCAGCTGGTCAGGATCTTGTATATTGTTGGGAGGCAGGTGATTGGCCTATATTTCGCTGGGTTTCTTGTATCTTCATCTTTAGGCTTCAGATTAGCATTAGCATTAGTAGAGGCATATAATGCAAGAAAGCAAGCTTATTCAGCATCAGCCAAAAAAAAAAAAAAACAACCACTACTCCCATTTCACCCCTCCGTTCGTTCGAAATACCTGTCCAGCTGAGCCTTAAATTTGTTTAGGCTATCAACTTCAACAACAAGCGATGGAAGTCTATTCCACAAACCAACTGCCCGCTGGCTAAAGGCAAATTTCCGCACATCTATCCGACATCCGTCCTTCCTCAATTTGAATTTATGCCCTCTCAGGTGATTATTCTGAGCAAGAGGAAGAATCCCATCGGCATTGAGCATGCTCAAGCCATTCAAAGCCTTATACACCTCTATCAGATCACCTCGCCGATGCCTAGTCTCCAGGCTCTGTAATTTGCAAAACTTTAGCCTTTCTTCGTAAGAGCAACCCTTTGTTCCATTCACTAATCTTGTTGCCCTTCTCTGTACTCGTTCGAGCAGCTCTACATCCTTCTTGAAATGAGGCCTCCAGACCTGTATACAGTACTCAAGGTGTGGCCTGACCAATGCCTTATACAAGGGAATAATCACATCCCTGTCCCTAGAAAAATTCCTGTATATCATTGACAAGACACCATGAGCTACTCTTGTAGCTCGTCTGCACTGCTCAGAGAACTTCATATCTGCCTGCACAATTACCCCCAGGTCCTTTTCATTCTCTACCACTGTCAGCGTAGTACCGTTTCCTCCCCAGTCTTCAATCTCCCCCCCTCTCTCTCTCACTAAATCGACCTAGTACACCCCTTAACAATGCCGCCAAATTATAACCAACGTCTAAATTCTACCGGTTTTGTGCAAATCTCTAAGATATCTAACACTATCAGCTTTTATCTAGCGTTACATGTCTAAATTTAATAACATCAAAATTTTGCCCGACCTATTTGGCCTTTAACACATCTCTTTATTGTTCAACCCTAACCAGCGATTTCCTAACAGCAATCCCATTAAGCATTAATGTCAAATGCATAAAATTTTTTTTTTTTTTTTAAATAGGCCCTAGCCACTGAAATCCCAGGAAACTAGGTGGCAGGACCTGCCAGAGCAAATTGTTGTGATACTGGATACACCCGGCTAGCCTCCACGTGGCAGGGTATGGGCAACGTCGGGCCCCACTAGGGGCCTGGCGGCCAATTAGCCGGATAAACAATGGGCACAACATATCACACTGCACAGACACGACCCACACACTTTCAAGTCTCTGGCTTGACAGTGTACTGTCCTCGATACAGTGAAACACACGCGGAGATGGGAGAAATCCCAGGTGCCGTCTGACACGAACATACCTTATACCTTATACCTTGTCAGCGTAGTACCACAGAGTTGATAGTTGATCTGGGGTTACTGTTTCCCATATGTAGTACTTTACATTTGTCAATGTTAAACTTCATTTGCCAGATATGTGATTCCTTAAGTGAGAAACTTTGGGATTGTCTCTGGGTGCCTTATCGTTCGAGTGAACTGCTCTGCCAGGTGCTTGTGTGTGTGCAAGTGAGCTTCTTGTACCAGTTGTGGACGTTATCTATTCCTGGAGTTCGCCAGTTTTGAGAGTTCTTGATCGTCTGTTTTACTTCTTCTTCCCGAATCTCCCACACTCTCATTTCTTGTACATCCTTCGTTTTCTAGCGTTCTAGTTCTATCCAGGTGGCTCGGCTGTTATGTCTTACTTCTCTGCTCCACACGTTTCCCCAGAACTCCTCAATCGTCTTCTTCTGGGTGGTCCGTTCAATTCTTTCCCGTCTTCTCAGAGATTCCTGTAGAAGCTTCTTTGGTCCTCATCGAAAATTCGCTTGTTTATTTTCCTCTGGGAGCTCTGTATCCGGGTAGTCACTTGCTGAATGCAAGGAGGTTCGCTTCAATGGGTCCAAGTACTCTCCTATTCTCTGATTCTTTGTCTCATGTTTGTTGTGGACGCCGTCTCTCTTGAGGATGCTCTTCACTTTTCCAATTAATTTCTTACTCCTAATGCCCCATTGGTACGGGGTCAATTGGCCTATCTTGACTCTTAATTCTTCTATCGAGGTCTTCATTCCCAAGCTGGTGGTTCCTTCTGCTGCTGGTCTCTCGTTTCTCTTCCATTAATCCTTTTGCTGCTATAGCACAATACACGACTGTGGATAGCCACCAGTGTTGAACCATTGCTGTCGAGGTAGTGCATTAATATGTGCCGATTCAGGTGGGCTGTGACTCACAACAAGCTTCTATTCGGCCTCTGCTTCGGTATCACGTAAGTCTTTGTAGGGTACATTCCTTCGAATTCTGTTAGGGCCTTCTTCCACTCATCCTCTACTCTGGATATCATGACCTCGTCTGTTTCCACTTCAGCTGCTGTGGGTTGTATTTCTTTTTGCTCTTCCTCCTCTAGTTCTGTGGGAGTATGTTCTTCCTCCTCCTCTGGTTCCATATTCTCTATCCTTTGTAGTTGATCGCTCATGTCCTGCTTGGTTTTTTCCAAGATTGCAGGAGCTACCAGGTTCTTCATGACGATGGTCCTTCTCTGGTCCACTATTCGCCAACCTGAATATCCGGGAATCGTTCCAGCCACTTGGTATGTAGTCTCCTTGTGTAGGTTGTCATATCGGTCTCCAGCTTCGTTATTTCGTAGTATGCTTGCATGATGTACGTATTCATTTCGATGCTCCACTTCATGCTTTGGCGTTTTCTCCCTTCCTGGGTGGTCACTAGCGCAGTTGCGCAGGAAGCACTTCCAGTTGGTCGGGCTCGATGGTCTTGCCCTTCTCTTATGATAGCCATACCGGGGACAGCGCCACTCGCTCCATTGTTTTCCTCGGGAGGCTGTCTCTAATTTTTCGAACCGACCCCTCTACCTAAGCCTGAACGCGAGTGACCTTCTCCTGCACCACATTCGCAGTATGATTAATATTTCTCTGCGACATCATCCATCTATGGAGGTGGACCTGTTTATCTTCCACTTATGTGCAGTAGTAGTTCTCGCAAGTGATGCCAGATGGCGCCACAATCTACCTTAGCCGCCATTCACCTTGGGGTAGGTAGGTCCCTTGGAGCAACTTTCACGATATTTATTTATTTTATTAATTTTTATTACTATTAATTAATTTATTATTATTAATTTAATTTATTACTATTAATTAATTTATTATTATTATTCTAATTTATTACTCTTATTATACTAGTCCCCCATTGTGATGGAGCCGTGTTTGCTTCCACCAAGGCGGTACTCGAGCCCGGGTAAATCAGGCTGTGGTCCAGTGTCGTAACCACTCAGTCATCGTTTCTTGGGGTGGTCACAGTCCAAAAGAAGGAGCCCGCTGGCACTGGCCCTACTCCAAGAAACACGAACGTTGAAGGCCAGGTGCGGAAGCCAAAAGCAAAAGATCATGCGTCAACGAGATGGCTTAAATGTATCCTACCTCTGCATGGGGGTCATCACTAGACATGGTGATTTTCAACACCACCTCACGTGGAAAGGTGGGTTTCAGTCAGGCAGTGGAACTGATCTCTCCCCTCCCCAGTGATCATTAATCAGACAACAGAGTAGGGCTGTTGTTTGATGGTCAGTTCAAACAACAGCCCTACCCTGGCTGTATCCCTAATCAGCCCACAAGTTCTGATCAACCCGTGCCCTCCAGAATATTCATCTCAGGGGAAGGACGTTGTCTGGGTCATCAGTGGTAGGTTTGCATTGGTGAAGTTGTAGCAGCAGGACTGAGGGCTTCATGTAAGTTCTTAGTTCATTTCCCCCACTGTGTTTTCAGTTTACATATCATAATTGACCTTGAAAAAGAATATAGTGCAATGTATTGCACATCAATTCTGTAGTGTTGTTTTTTTAATTGTAAAATTTAGCTCGATGTATATAATATGGATATAAAAGTGAAATGGAATTATCTCTTTTCTCAAAAATATCAGGCTTGTGACTAAGAGCGTTCCTAGGGTATGGGTCGCCCGGGTGCCAATTGAAACTTGTCTCCCCTTTAAAATTTTCTTCATATGTGTATGTAAGTTTCAGGTTTTCAGGAGCCTCTTGAAGGTTGAACCAGTCTGCGCGGTAGCACAGTGATATCGTCACCGTCCTTCCCACACCGAATGGAAAAAGGCCCTGATTTGAATCCAGTCGATGACGCAAGGAACTTTAGTAGGCTTTTTTTTCACTCTGTGGCTGAGTTAGTCGGTCTCAGGCGTAGAAAGGTTCCCCCCAGAAATTGGGGGTTTTTTTTCGTCCAGCAAACAGGAAAATCGACCAGAGAACACATGCAATTTACTGAGAAAATATGTGTAGATGTAATCATTTACAGGGAACCCTAATATCATAATTTTTTGAACGTTGGCACACGGATGCAGTGCACCCCTTTCACCCTCGTGACGGCCTGCCCCTGCATGTGACATTTCTGTGATTTGGAGTAGAAAAGCAGAACCCAAATCGATGTAAGATACCACACCTTGAAGTGGGATTATCATGTCATCTTGACATTAATTAATAGTAGTGTCACAATGCATGGTTGGGTGCAACTATTCTCTCACAGTATGCAATTGCTGAAGCGTAACGTGATCCATAAGGCGTCTTCTACGCTAAAACAGGTTTGTGGCATATTCGTGGAGAGCTTCAAATCTGTCTTTGGTAGAAATTATTTCACTGAATGGCATGAGAAATGGGAGATTGCTGTCTAACAGTAGGTTGTATCTCAAGTTCAGGTAGATATTACAGTCTCATATTAGGTGCAGCCTAATCTTTGTCGCACTTGCCATCTTGTGTCAAACCAAGTTCCTTCAGTTTCGTATTGATGGATCGATGTGCAGTGATCAGGTACGTCAAATCTCGATTTGGTGTGTGCCAGGTCAGGGTGTTTTCGGAGAACTGGCTGACACCTGGGAAGAAATTCCTAGTGATATTCCCTTTGGTTTCGCCTGCTCATCTTGTTTTCCAGAGGAGATGGATCTCACCGCATAATCACTTCCTTGCAGTTTTAATATCCTGATCCAATCTGGCATCACTACCTAGGAGCTTAGTTTCTCTATATAGTCTGGTGTAATATGTTAGCCCACAGAAGGCTACGTACAAAGCTAGTGGGATGCGTCCAGAAATTAATTACCTGCAGTGATGGTGTCGATGTCGTTCTACGTGCCTTCTTATCCGAAGAAGAAACAAGCGCTGTATTTGGTTGACCTTGACCATGATGTCACTTTGGTAATGCATTGGAACCAGACTAGAGCCCCATAGGAGACAATAATGAGGAAGACTGTGTTGTACATCAGCAGAACAACACTCCTTTTGAGACATCAGTCAGTCGTAGTGACATGGGAGAGCTTTGAGGTGTATACTTTGATCTTTTTTATAATTATTAATTATTATTATTATTATTATTATTATTAGCCATAAGGTGCAAGGAAGCCTGGGGCTTATGCTGCACCAGCCAAAAAAAAAAATTCCCGAGTTACCCTGAGAGAGAGAGAGAGAGAGAGAGAGAGAGAGAAGAATGATGATATCCAGCTCAGGACCCTGGGTTTGCCAAGCCCATATTCACCAGATGTGAGCCCGTGGGGTTTATCTTTTACATATTTGAGATAAAGTATGAAAATCCATTCCTTGTCTAGTATAATATTTTAAAAAAAAAACTATTTATTAGGGTCACCCAGAATGTTCATTCACCTACCCATGTGTATTGTGTCTGTAAATTGCGTGTTCTCTGTCGATTTGCCTATTTTGCTAGACGAAAAACCCATGTTCCTGGGGGGGGGGGAGACCTTTCTATCTACTCCTGCGACCGACTTACTCAGCTATAGAGTGAAAAAAGCCCATTAAAGTTCATCGACAGGAGATTCGAACCCGGTAAAGTCAGGCACCCAGGAGATTTTTAAGTACTCTGGCAGGGTATTTTCACCCGGTGTGGCGGGGGGGGGACTGTGACGATACCCCTGTGCTATGCGCGCAGACACCTAAATATTTAAGTGAGGGTTGTATTTTTTGGAGACTCTTGGTTGAATTTGATGACAGGGGGTCTATGGGCATATATCAAGTGAGCCCTTGATGTGTAAAGTAAAGTAAAGTGTTTTAGCTGGCTAACGGCACCAGGGGTGACCTCCGTCTCCACATTATGCACTCTGTTTGTGCATCACAGTACTCTGTTGAGGCCAGAGATTTAAAAGTGTGTGAGGATTGGGATGCCATCTAGTATTATGTTCTCTTGTTCTTCTGATCATTTACCCGTTGCACCCCCAGTGGGACCCACTATTGCCCACACTCAATGTCCTGACCTTCCTCCTCGAGGCAAGTCAGGCACCAAGTAGATTTTTAAGTACTCTGGCAGGCCCTGCCACCTATTTTCCAAAAATTTCAGTGGCAAAGACCTATAGAAAAAAATAAATAAAAGGGACTGCGGTAAATTTAGAGCCGATTGGGGTATAGGTTTAAGTGAGAGAGGGTTAAATTTTGCGCTAGTTCAATCAATTACTTTATGGGCATACTCGATAAGTTTAGTTAAAGTGTAAACACACTTTACACTTTAGTCGGTAAGTTTAGTTTGAGTAGGGGAAGAGACTGAAGATTTGGGGGAAAAGATAGAGATAAGGGAACACTAGGGACGGTGTCCCCGTGAAAATCAGTGGGGACAGGCCCCACCAGGAGAAGAGTAGGAGGCAGGGGAGGGATGGACACGGGAACCTGTTTACCGCCTGCCAGGTGATGGGGATTTAAAGAAACCAGATTAGGCACCGGTTTAGATCGCCAAATGGCGGAAGGTTAGATTCAGGATGCGGTTCCTAACACCCCAACTGTGGGACTAGAAACTCATTCCATTAGTTGGTATTTGTCATCCTTCAGTTGTATTTGTAGTTCTTCCATTTGCTAGTTTCGGTTTGGTAGGGAAACTTGTACTACTACTCGGCGCATTGTGGGTAGTCAGTTCTGGTCCATCAGACATGAGGCTGATTTGGGACATATCCATCATCAGTGTCGGGTCGCCATAGACATCATCCTCTTTGTTCATTGCCTACACTATTTAGTAGCATCAAGTTTAGGTGACATTGCTGGGTGTTCAGTCAGTAAGGATTTGTTGATAGGGGCAGCATTCTCTTACTTAGGTTCCTTGCTGCTCCTTTCTTGCTCCTTTGGCGCGGGTCTACGGTATGCTTTGTTAATCTCCTGCGTCGTGATGCAGCGCAATCAATGTCCTCCTCCTTGCGAAATGGTCCTGTGCGAACTTATTGAACGCTATGTTTTCTTCTTCTGTGTCCAGCAAATGATGTTCCCGGTTACGGAGAAGGTATTGTAGTCTTGGTTATCAGGATGCTTCGGAGATCCTCATAGTATTCACATTCATACATTATTTGTTGCCATATCTCTAACTCTCTGCATCCACAATTTGGGTCGTCTACAATTCTAATAATATTTTAGCTTGGCATTTTCGCCTATCCTTCAGCGTCCACGTTTAAAATGAATTTCAGTATTAGTATTGGCAATATGATGCAACGAAGCAGGGTTTATAGAACGTCAGCCAAAAAATTCATTTGCTCTCAATTCTTCGAGTAATTTTTCGATCTTTCCTCAAATCTGTTCAAACAATTTTCCTTACAGAATACTAGGCGCAAGTTTATTCTACGAGTGGATTACTTTTTGGCCGAATTAAAATTCTGCATATTTATTCCGCAGCCATCCTTTTCCGATTTATAATTATAACTCTTTGTGTTTCATCTCATAAAGAGTTAAAGTACCATTATAATTTACTTTAATTAGCTCTTTTTAACCTTTATTTACTTTTATTAGTTCGCTTTGCCGATTTTAATTTCCAGAGAATGTAATTTACTGAAGTCCATTCTTTTTTGGTAAAAATATGTTTTTTATGAAGAATACTCCCAAACTAATCTTGTTACCCGTTCTGCTCGCTTTCAAGAGATCTATGATTTTTTTTAAAAAGAAGTTTCTAACTTCTATGCACATTAGTCATTGCCTAATGGAATGGAATAATCAACATCTTTGTGAATGTGTACAAAGTTTCTGTGTATCATTGACAGAACCCCATGAGCTGTTCCTGCAGTTAGTTTGTACTGCAGTGAGAATTTCGTGCCAGACTGGACAATTAGATCTTTGTACTCTTCCACTTCTTTGGGTTTTGTACCAAATGGTATATTATTCTCGGAATACTGATACTCAAATGCAGTTCCTTTCATTTATAACTAATCAACTGAATGGCCATTTTACACCCATCTGCGTAATTTATCTGTATCCTTTTGAAGTAGCATCTCTTCGTTACTGTCATTAACCACAATAGCCAGGTCTCTATGGTAGCACAGTTATTATGATCACTGTCTCCCTACACTGGGTGGAAAAGAGTCCTATCAATGACACGAGGAGTTTTGATGGGTCTTTTTCCCAATGTGGCTGTGTTACTCACTCTTAGGATAGGTTACTCTAGTTTTTTTTTTTTTTTTATTCCGGAAACTTTAATTTTTGTCCAGCAAACAGATTGCTTATAGAAACGTACGCAATTGCTAGACACTGTATGTATTTCACAATATCGTTTAAGTCACCTAAAACCTTCAAGAAAAAAACAATTACAATGTTCATCGTGCATCGTCAGAAAACTTAGACATCAAACATGAAACATCTATTTATCAATATCATTAATAGACAGTAAAAACGGTAAGGGGCCAATCATCTCCACTCACCACATTAGTCCAAGAAGAACATCTATAAAAACCGTGCAAACACTGTTTTGTTTCAAAATATTTGCATATTTCGCAGTTACACAGAATTTCCTGTAATTTGGAGAATAGGCGGTCAAAACGGTTTTTACGGATGATCGGACTGCTATTGTTTTAATATTTACAATTATTTCTTGCTAAATAATTACATTTTTTAAAACTTTAAGAACTGATAATTAAATGTTGTAACTTTTAAAAAATTTTCGTTTTAAATGAAATGCAGATAACTTTAGTTAAAACATTTTCGTTTAAGTGAAATTTCAGATCTGGACTGCCACGGCCAGATCTACGGGAGAAAAACTGCTCCTGTGTGGGCGCTTAATGTCCGAAAAGGCTGTACAGTAGTTAAATTTGTAACTGCAAGGTTGTGGGAGTAGCTGTTTTTCTTCTGTTGTAATTACCATATTTTATTACTTGAATTAAAATAAGTAATATTTATAAATTATAATTTGAAATTGTATTTGCTGTAGAATTTTTTATGTATTTGATAAAATAATTATTTATAAATAAAATATATTTAATGAAAATAATAATATTGTGAGTTGAAAGGGTATCGAGCGCCACCTCGGATATATTATTGTCGTAATTTCTCTTTTTGCCCGTGATCTTGTGTGAATTGCCTGTTTTTGTGTGTTAGGTGAGTTGGTGATTCAGGTTTGAAATCGTAAGTAATCTCTATCTTTGGTTGGCTTAAGTATAAAAAGGGAAATAATTGAATACAAAAAGGATACGTACTAATTTATAGTTATAATTGTTTTCACTTATAACTGTGCTGAAACGAAATTGAGCATGTGTGTGTTTGTGTTTACTGGCCCAATAATGAATTCCGATTTATAGCAACGCAATGTGCGATTATCTCTAAAACACGTAAGAGAAATCAAGAACGCTTGTTAATATTTTAATCTTATTTGTATAGTTGCTGTATATAAGGTGCTAGTAATTCCCCTCAGAATCAGCTTTCTAGGACTCTTAAAATTACTGTATTTGCAAGGTTTTTTGATATTGTCGATAAATTAGTAAATTGTTACTAAGAAATTTGATTACTGTTTATAATTCTAAAAACCATGGTTTCCGAAGTGGTGGCAATCTTCATTCGCATTCTTACATTTTCAGTAATAATGGAAATTGGTCAGATCCCATGATTTTCAATCTCATTTACTCATGATATCATTCAGTATTCTACGAAATCCTCAAGAACCCTTAACACTTCGTCATATTATAGGCAATGATGCAAATCTTCCAGAATTTTTCTGCTTCTGAAAAGGGATACAGCTATATGATCGTCTCTGACATGAATCTAAAATCACTGTCTGAACTCCATACCGTTGATAGGCGCAATATGGCCCTAGTAGCCCTTGCGCCAGAAATAATACCAATACTCATGATAGGCAACCATCATTGTTCCAGTTTGGGCTCCTCGTTCAGTTTGTATGTGAAACATCAATTTTAATGAGACTAATTATTCATATTTATAATTTATTACATGTGAATGTATGACCAAATTTTTTTATCATGTTTAATGTTAAGAATAGTTGCCTTGATTCTAAATCTGTTTTTGAGAGCCTTCATACTGGTGCTCTAAAACCAAAAAAAAAAAACCTTCCCACATCACTCATCATGTTGACATGATGAGTGATGTGGGAAGTTGACATGTTGGAACAGTTTGTTCCAACAGTCAACTACCTGCTAGCTAAGGGTAAACTTCTGCACATCTATCCTGCAACTATTGTTCATCAATTTGAATTTATTCCCTGATAAAAATGCAGTTAAGCATACAATAGATGAATAAACATTACTGCATGACTTACCTTTGGTGGAGGCAAGGAGTAGTGCCAAGAGTGATTGGCAGAAACAAGCCACACATCACTTCTACAGCTAGAAACAAACTGTAATCAGAGAAGAAAATGGATGGCCAGGCATTTTAACTTTTTTTTTTTTTTTTTTTTTTTTCTCCCCACACCCCGCAACTATAAACATTTTTAGTGTTTTTTTTTTTTTTTTTCATATATATGCAAATTTTACCCCAAGTTTTCTTGTGTTGTTCGGCAAGGTCTATCACATTTTACTCCTCTCTCTTTCTACACCATTCGACAAACAGTGATGGCTAGTGCATAATGTGCCCATTTTGTCACCAGAAAGGTGATCACCCCCTTTTTTTTTTGATTCGGGTTGCCACTCTCAGACCCCCGTTTTTGTGTTCATACATTACTAGACAATTTCATGAGCATTAACAATGATAATTGGTCATGCATGTCAACAGAAATACTTTTTTCACCCTTTTCTTTTGTGCCTGTACATTCATCATCATCAGCCATTATCAATCCACTACAGGATGAAGGCCTCTCCAGCAACATTCCAGTTCCTTCTGTTAAGTGCAATTGCCATCCATTTACTACTTGCAAACTCATGAATTTCATCTGTCTGTCTCTGTCGTTGTCTTCCAGGTTTTCTTCTAGCTCCTCTTGGGTACCATTCTGATATTCTCCTAGTCCATCTGTCATCATGTCTTTGAGCTATGTGTCCTGCCCAAGAACATTTTAGGTTTGATAAGAACGTCCTTTACTTGAGTTTGCTGCCTAATCCATGTGTTCCTCTTCTTATCTAACAGTCTGATTCCCAGTATAATTCGTTCGATTCTTCGCTGTGTCGTTCTCAGCTTCTCTTCCATTCTTTTGGTGAGTGCCCAAGTTTCACTTCCATAAGTCGTGGTGGGGAGTATACATCAGTTTATTATTTTACTTTTCAGACAAATTGGGATAATGCTCTTCAGTATGTGACTATATTTCCTGAATGCTATCCATCCAAAATTTATTCTTCTCTTGACTTCCAGCCATTTATCATTATTACAGCTGATGACTTGTCCCAGATAAGTATGACTCCACCTTTTCAATTACTGCTCCTTCAATCATTATATCCCTTTCTATGGCATACTTGTTCATCATTACTTTTGTTTTAGCCATATTCATCTTTAGTCCAAAATCCTTACTAACTGTGCATAACTGATTAAGATTCTTTGGGATCGTGGCTTATGACCACAATGTCATCTTCATATCGTGAATGGTTTGGGTATTCCCCATTCATATTGACTCCTTTCTGCGAACAGTCTGATCTTCTGAAAACTTCCTCAAGGGCAGCAGTAAACAACTTTGGAGATATTGTGTCTCCTTGTCAACTCCTTTCCCAATTTTAAATTTGCTACTGTCTTTGTCTAGTCTAATAAAGAGGTAGCATTCTCATATTTTCTTCAAAATCATAATATATGGGGTATCTATGCCTTGTCTTTCAAGTACCCAAAACATTGCCTTATGCTGTATGGAGTCAAATACCTTTTCATAATCCATAAATGCCAGGCATAATGGTGTTTTATATTCATTTGCTTTCTCCATTAGCTGTGACATTACATGAAGGTGATCCATAGTTGAGAATCCTGTCCTAAAGCCAGCTTGCTCTTTTGGTTGATTCTCATCAAGTATTCTTTATAATCGGTTAGTAATGACCCTTATGAACAACTTGTAGATGTGGGATAACAAGCTAATTGGTCTGTAATTTCCAGTTTCTGATTTATCTCCTTTATTGTGCAGCAAAACTATGGTTGCATTATTCCACTCCTTAGGCATCACACCTTTTCTAATGCATTTTGTCTCTTCCTTGCAATTTTAATAACTCTACAGTAACTTCATATTCCCCCAGGGCTTTCTGATTCTTCATTTTCTACAATGCATGTTCTACCTCATCAGGAAGGATATTGGGCATGTTGTATATGTTACTAATTTGTGATCAATCTTCTCCACTGCTGGCATCAGTCCCTTGCTCCTTGTGTAATTCTTTATAGTAGTCTTCTGCTATTTGAATTATACCTTCTCTGCTAGTGATAAGTACACCATCGCTATTCTTCAGTTCAGTATCATTTGTCTTTCTGTATTACTGCTCATGGCTGCTGATTTAAAAGTCTGTTATTTTCCCTTAATGCTTGTTCTACTTTTCTTGTGTTAAATCTTCTTATGTCCTCTCTGAGTCTCTTTCTAATGGCTTTGCATAACTCAGTATATTAAATTTTCTCCATGTCAGTGTTTATCTTGCTATTCATTTGTCGTCTTCAGTTTGTCATGACAATTGTTTCTTGACTAATTCTTTCTTCTTTGGATTTTTTTTTTTTTTACCTATAAGTTTCCTGGGCTTTATCACTTTCAGAAAGTTGTAATATTCCTCGTCGATATCTTGGTCCTGAGCCATCTGCAGAAGCTCAGACTTGTTCTTAAGTTCCAGTACATACCGCTTTTTCTCCTCTTCTGTTGTCTCAAAGACCTTTGTATTATTTACTCGAGTCAGTTTTTTCATTTCTTTTCTTACATCTATATCAAGTGTGTGTCTTACTAGTCTGTGCTCACATCCAACATTTATCTTCTTGAAGATAGTAACATCATTCGCGATATATCTTCTGTTAGTTGAGGATGAAGTAGATTTCATTAGTTGCTAATCCATTTGGGCTCTTCCGTGTCCACTTTCTGTTCCCCCTTTTCTTGAAAAAAGTGTTCATTACTGACAATCCTCGAGATTCTGCAAATTCCACAAGTCTTTCACCTCATTCATTTCTTTCACCAATTCCAAAATTTCCTATAATTCCCCTTTCTGCACTGTTTTGTCTCTTTCGAATCTTAGGATTGAAGTCCCCCATAATGATAGTGTAGTGGGTTTTTCTGCTCATCTAGAAGACTGAATTTCAGTGTACATTTCTTCAACCTTTTCATCATAAATCATTATAACCTTTACCTTGTACCTCTTAGAAATCCTGAGTAGTAGTCTTGACACCTGTACATTACTAGACGTTTTCACAAGCATTAAAAATGAGAATTGGTCATGCAGGTCAGCAGAAATGCTTTTTTCTGCTTCCCCTGTTAATAGAAAGTGAACCTAATACTAACAGTTCATACAGTTACTATGAAAAACATTAAATCATCAAGAAAACTTAAAAAAAAAAAAAAAATCTCATCAGTCCTCACATGCACTTTCTTTCAGTTCATCAAACATTCACACTATAAACACTTGTATTCCATACTATCAAATTCACACTGATACAAAAAAAAAAAAAAAAAATCACACACAGAAAACCACATAGGTTCACGTTTAGTCCATATACTTAACTGCATTTTAGCCTGTCCCCCTCGTGTGTAGCATTAGCAAAGGCACATGATGCAAGAAAGCAAAAGCAAGCTTATGTAGCATTAGCCAAAAAAAAAAAAAAAAAAACCTTATTTCACCCATCCACTCGCTCCAAGTGTTTGTCAAGTTCTGCATTGAATCTATTTAAGCTATCAACTTCTACGGCGACAGATGGAAGTTTGTTCCACCAATCAACCACCCGCTGGCTAAAGGCAAACTTCTGCACATCTATCCTACAACCATCTTTCCTCAATTTGATATGCCCTCTCAGGCATTTATTCTGAGCAAGAGGAAGAATCCCATCAGCATTGAGCATGCTCAAGCCATTCAAGGCTTTGTACACCTATCAGATCACCTCGCCGGTGCCTAGTCTCCAGACACTGTAATTTGCAAAACTTAAGCTTTTCTTCGTAAGAGCAACCCTTTGTTCCATTCACTAATCTTGTTGCCCTTCTCTGTACTCGTTCCAGCAGTTCTACATCCTTCTTGAAATGAGGCCTCCAGACCTGTATATAGTACTCTAGGTGTGGCCTGGCCATTGCCTTATACAAGGGAATAATCACCTCCTTATCCCTGCTAGAAAAATTCCTATATATCATTGACAATACACCATGAGCTACTCTTGCAGCCCGCCTGCACTGCTCAGAGAACTTCATATCTGCCTGCACTGCTCAGAGAACTTCATATCTGCCTGCACAACCACCCCCAGGTCCTTTTCATTCTCTACCACTGTCAGTGTAGTACCACAGAGTTTATACGTCACTCTGGGGTTGCTGCTTCCCATATGTAGTAGTTTTCATTTGCCACCTCTGAGCCCATCTGCTCAACTTTTCTAGATCCTGTTGCAACAGTCCACTGTCATTAACAACCCTGCCAACCTTCGTATCGTCTGCAAACTTGGACATTAAGCCTGATATGCCATCATCAATATCATTTATAAATATTGATGCCCCAAACAACACATAAAATAGGTATTTCTTACATGTTATACTTCATTTTTATATTAAAAATGAAGTATAACCTGTAAAGATTTTATAAAATTTCAAAAAGACTTTGTTTTATAAAGATTATTTAATAAATAGCATTTAATAAATAGCATAAAACATTTTAAAATAAAAAACAAACAATAAAATAGCATTTAATAAATAGCATAAAACATTTTAAAATAAAAAACAAACAATAAAATAGCATTTACCTTAGACTTGAAGTGCAGAGCTGATTAAATCAATGGTGGTGGTGTTATATCAGGCTTCAGGTGTCTTTTCAGTCTTTTGCTGCTACTAGTAAAGAAACTGTCCAAAGTGGACTGTTTTTGATGATCTTTTTATAGCTTTCTGAAGTAAGAAATGACTGTCTTCCATTTTGTGTATCATGAATTCAGTTGGGGTGTCTTTTTTTTTTTATCGCTTCTCTTAAATGCTCCCAACAACAAACGATAGTCTTCAATTCTTCAGCTGACACTTTTTTGGGCGTCATTCTATGTAGTTTTCTCTAACACTTGTAGCTCCTCTTAGTTTATGCCCATGAGCATCAATAAGGTCCTCTTCGTCAACCTCCAGACCCATTGATTTACCAAGAGTGACAACATCATTTGTCAAAGCACCATCATCTTCAAATCTGTCAATGTTATGGATAATTAAAGGCCAGGTGGGCTAAGGTAAAGAAAGCTAACACAAGAATCACTGGAAACGTTGGCTAACTTACCCGGAAAATTAGTTTCCTGATGTGCCACTGTAGCGCTGCACACTGTGTAAACAGGCGGTAGGTGTTATTGGCCTGGAGCAGAAGTCGAGACATATATTGGTTGGCAGGTAGGCTTGGCAAACAATAAAATTATTGGAGGTGGACGAGACAGACGACAAGCTACTGTGTAGTCATTGGTCTGAAGTAAGAAATGACTGTCTTCCATTTTGTGTATCATGAATTCAGTTGGGGTGTCTTTTTTTTTTTATCGCTTCTCTTAAATGCTCCCAACAACAAACGATAGTCTTCAATTCTTCAGCTGACACTTTTTTGGGCGTCATTCTATGTAGTTTTCTCTAACACTTGTAGCTCCTCTTAGTTTATGCCCATGAGCATCAATAAGGTCCTCTTCGTCAACCTCCAGACCCATTGATTTACCAAGAGTGACAACATCATTTGTCAAAGCACCATCATCTTCAAATCTGTCAATGTTATGGATAATTAAAGGCCAGGTGGGCTAAGGTAAAGAAAGCTAACACAAGAATCACTGGAAACGTTGGCTAACTTACCCGGAAAATTAGTTTCCTGATGTGCCACTGTAGCGCTGCACACTGTGTAAACAGGCGGTAGGTGTTATTGGCCTGGAGCAGAAGTCGAGACATATATTGGTTGGCAGGTAGGCTTGGCAAACAATAAAATTATTGGAGGTGGACGAGACAGACGACAAGCTACTGTGTAGTCATTGGTTGGCATGATGCGTATTTATGAGTAAAGAACGGTGCATAATTAGTTTTGTAGTGAAGGGTAAACAGGTAATAGTAGTGATGAATCTTTTAAAGATGGCAGAAATTTATAAAGAAAATAAAGTGTTGCTTGATTTTTTGATGAAAACTAAATTAATAAGACCGAAATTGTAATGTTTTAAATGCAATGATTATTTTAAATTAATTGAATCATGAACAGAGTCACGTGGAAAGTTCTGGTATTGTTCTGTGCGAGTTTCTTTATTAAAACATAGCTTTATGGAAAATACAAAACTTCCATTAAAAAAGATAGTGTATTATATACTTTTGGTCAATGTGCACTCCAGTAACTACAACAGCATTCCATCTGGAGATTTCGAAAGAACAGAAATTAAGTTTTATAAGAAACTAAGAGATATTTGCGAATTGCAGTTGTTAAAAAAGATAAGGTAAGATAAAAGAAACCAATTAAGTTGTGTGGATTGGGGAAAACTGTAGAAGCAGACGAAACTGTATTGGTAAAACCAAAACATCACAGAGGACGAAATTTAACTGCTAAGAAGAAATGGGTGTTTGCAGTATTTGAAAGAGAATCAAAATTTGTGTGCATGAAATTCGTAAAAAATCGGAAAGCAAAAACTCTTTTACGCATTATTAGAAAAGTAGTAAAGAAATACTACCATCATAACAGATGAATGGTGTGGTATTAGGCATATTACGGCCTTAGAAAAAAAAAAAATTACAAACATTTAACGGTGAAACACAAGGAACATTTTGTAGATCCACGTACAGGAACAAATACGAATAACATCGAAGCCCAGTGGAAGAGACTAAAAGACTAAATGGCAGCTGTAAAGATATGTTGATGGGTCACATGAATGAATATATGTAGCGTGAGATTTATGGGAAAAATCATGAAGATATGTTTCAGAATATTATTACTCAAGTTGCGAATAGCTATTGAGGTCCAACTACATGATTTGCATTCATGAATTTTTTTTTTTTTTTTCTGAAAAAGTTCCATTCTGTTCATTTTTATGTTCTTTATGTTTTTTTCTCATTATTAAAAGCAGATTTTTGGAGTTCATGAGTGTTTTTACTATATTATTGATTTAGGTTTCTGGTTACAAAAAAAGGAAAAGGTTTCTTTATTTTTCATTTTATTTCATAACCTGACCTTAAATGGTACGTTTTTTTTTTTTTTTATATGTAAACCCCAAACATGAGAGGTATTAGAACCTATAGTACTTAGTACAGTGCTTGTGCTGGAGGTTGAGAAGCCGAAAGAAGATATTTGTTGACATTTGACTTGAACTTCTGTAGACTAATTTTCAGGAAATACGTATGAAAGAAGGTTGTTCCAGAAAACAGCAGTTGAATGAATAAACAAGGGAGATGAAAAGTTGGTTCTGTGAGTTTTAAGATGGACAGTAAATGGATGTTGGCTGATGGCTGCACGTGTTTGGGCTGTTTAGAAAGAGAGAGAGCAGAAATTATAGAAGCCAATTCAGAAGATCAGTGCCCATGGAAATATCTGTAGAAGAGGCATGCAGCAGAAACATCAAGTGGAGAGACTGTTCACTTGATCACAAATTGTGGCACAAGACGAATCATTAATTAACCTAACTGCCATCTTCTGAATGGTTATCAAGAAGCCTGAGAGGTCTTGGAGGCACCACCCCAGGTGTGGGAACAATATTCCATGGTAGGGTGGATTTGCAATTTATACAGAGTGAGCAGCTGTTTGGAAGAAATGTAATGCCGAGAGCCAAAGAGAAAAAGTTTTTTAGATGCAGAGGAAGCAATGTTTGTAATGTGCTTGTGCCAAGAGAGATTAGAAGTCAGGGTTTTTCTTTTTTTTTTAGGAGCATTAGCAACTAAGGCCATATTGCTTCGGGGATATGCAGTGGTCATTCCCTGACCTTTCTGCATCCTCCGTATTTAGTGGTCATGGGCTCGAACCCTGGTCTAATCAAGAAGCGTGTGCTATGCACTGCTGCTCCTGCCCACCTGGTTATGGAGGCACCAGAAGTCAGGGTAATCCCCAAAAGAGATATATCATTTTTCCCAGAAATTGGAGTGTCACCAAAGATAAGCATAGGAACAGAAGAATCCTTTTTGCAAGATATAAGACAAGACTGAGTTTTAGAAGGTTTGAAATCAACTAAGTTGTCTTTGCCCCCACTGGAGAATTACCTGAAAATCAGCATTTAAGGAATTGGTGGCAGATTTTCGAGAATTTGAAGCTGATTGAGTAGGGCAAGGTTTCTCAAAATGGAAAGTGGAATGCAATGTGCTATCATCGGCAAAACAATGGATAGGATTTCCAGTTCATTAATATACAAGAAGAAAAGAGTGAGGGGAAAGAACTGAACCTTGGGGGACACCAGCACTAGTGGAGAAGTTAGAAGACAGAGGGCCATCTACCCTCACCCTCAGTGAGCGATCAGAGAGAAAACTGGATAACCAATTACAAAAAACAGTTGGCAAACCATAAGATGGAAGCTTGTTTAGAAGACCTTTATGCCAAACACGATGGAAAGCCTTTGAGATGTCAAGAGCAACTACTTATGTTTCATCGAACCTTTCCATTGAATTAGTTCATAAATGGGTAACATAAGCCAGAATATCATCAGTGGATCAACACTTACGGAATCCATACTGGCAATCGTTGATCAGACAGAAGGTTTCGAGGTAGTGTTGATTTCTCCATTGTGCGCCTCCGTATCGAGGTGGACGGCAGCAGCAGTGCGTAGCACACGCTTCTTGATTAGACTGGGGTTCGAGCCTGTGACCACCAAATACGGGGGAAGCGGAAAGGTCAGGGAATGACCACCGCATATCCCTGGAGCAATATGGCCTTAGTTGCTAATGCTCCTTAAAAAAAAAAAAGCAAAAACCAAAAAAAAATTTCTCCATTACTTTAGAAAGAGTAGAAGTAATTGTAATGGGACGGGAGGGATTTGTCACCCTTTTTAGGAACTGGCTGGATATGAGCAAATTTCCAAGCAGAAGGAAAAATACCTTTGGAATAAGAAAGTGAAACAAGCTTCTTGATTAGACCAGGCGGCAAAGAATAGGAGTAAGTTCAGGAGCACAGGTTTTGAGAACAAGTGGAGAAATACCACTGAGACCTGAAGTTTTCTTAGGATCAAGATTCGTCAAAATCCTTCTGACATCCTTTTGATGGAAGACCACAGGAGGCATTGAATGGAGCGTGTTGGGAATGGTGGGAGGTGTTTTACCAAGATCATTAATACATGAGTTGGAAGAAAAAATGGGATGCTAGCAGGTCAGCTTTATCCTTGGCTGAAGTGACAACAGAACCATCTGATTTGGACAGAGGTGGGAGCAAAGATGGGCAAAAGTTCTGGCCAATTGCTTTGGCAAGAGACCAGAATTCTCGGCTACCATTAGGGCAAGAAGCAAGTTTTGTTCAAAATCTAGTTTGGACTGATTAATGACTGCTTTACAATTGTTGTGAGCTTTGGTGTAGGCAGAAAGTGAAAATGAAGAATTAGAAACAAATTAGAAGAATTAGCAACAAATTAGAAGAATTAGAAACAATTAGAAACTTATCACATTTATTGGAAAACCAAGATTTAGATAAAGGACGATATTTTAAAGTGTAGTGTGAGATAAAGGATTCCATTCCTGCAAGGATAATTTCACTAACACGATCTGAGCAAACGTTGACATCGAAGTTTTGAAATAGTAATCCAACCAAGGAAAAGAAGAAAAGAAATCTTGCAGGTCATCCCATTTTGCATTCTTGTAATGGCAAACAATACGAGGTTGGGAATAAGCCATGAGATAAAGGCTCCATTGGAGAAGAGATATTCACCAAGTTGTGATCTGAGGTGCCTAAAAGACCTCTCACTTCGACCGTGTACCTAGAAGGGTTGTTTGTGAGAAAAAATGAAGCATGTTAACTGTATGGTTAGGATTGTCTGGTATTCTTGTAGGTAAATGAACAATCTGTACAAGGTCATTAGTGATTGCAAAAGCCTCAGAAAACGGAAGCCAGCTGGAGTTGTGAACATTAAAATTACAAAGGAAAATTACCTCACTGTTAGGAAAGTTGGACTAGAGGAAGTCAAAGAGCCCCAAGTGATTAGTGGAGTTGGGAGAGCGGTAGAGACAACAGATAAATTTGACACAATGAGGTAGAGAGATTTTAAGCCAGAGAAGATCAAAAAGAGGAGATTCCAAATTACCAAGTCTCTGACAGGGAATATCGGAATCGACATACACACAAGTACCACCTTTGAGGCGAAAGGAATCATACAGCGAATAATTTGGGCATCTGAGATGAGCAATAGTTTAATCAACCGATAACTGAGATTCTGTCAGAAAAAGTACATGGGGTTTGGCAGACTGCAAGTGGAAATGGACATCTTTGAAATTAGAATTGAGACCACGTAAATTTGTGAAATGAATTAGGAAGTGTTTGGGAGGTTTAGATCTTTTCACAGGTAAGCTTGCTCTATTAGTGTGACAATTCATGGTGTATGCAATAGTAAGAAAAATGGGTGGTACATGCTATATGAGGTAATGAAATTTTTGGATATGGCATACACATGGTAAGAATATACCCAAATCCTTGACATAACGTGTCCTCGACAATGCTCCCCGCATACACGCTACTCGGACTCCCTCCATTCACTATCTGGCAGAGTAGAGGTAGCAAGATTATACACTAGCTGATCAGGAAGCCTCCTAGAGAGTTACCAATAAGTTTGTTCTGGTGTACTAACTAGCGGCCGGCCTGTGAACACAGTTTTAGAACTGTACCCTCGAAATGTCAGGAATATTGGATCTCGCCATGATGTTCATCATAACCTCAAAAGTCATCAATCATACTGCGTGATGGAAGAGATGGGGGAAGGGTTGACCGGAACTAAGCTCTAGAGACTAAACATGGGTTCCACCACTTCAAGCCTCTACTAAGCAAAGTGGTGGTATTGTACCAGTTGATGAGTCTTCTACCACCTAGTACTGCCTGGTAACATAGAGGGGTGGCATTCCTCCATGTGGTGTGGGTGCCACACCTAGACCCCTGCTTATGTTGGTTCACACCTGGGTGGTCATCCACGGTGTGCTCGTGCATTGTGGTTATACCCAGGATTACTAACAGTCCCACCATCGTGAAGGTGCAAGCATGGTTTGGCTGTCACAGACCATCCGGACTTCGCCGAAATTGGGTCCACTTGACTTGAGTGTCACTTGAATATCAGTTCCATCAGCGTTTTAGACTCTCGGATAGCAAGTACAGCATGTCTGGCATATCTGAGAGTACAGTAATACCCCGACTTACGCTACCCCGACTTACGCGAACTCGGAGTTACGCGGTTCTTGATTTTTTCGTTTGGCAACGCTGCCGCCCACTATCTTCAAGGTCGTTTTTCATATGTTATCGATATACGGTGCGACGGCGGAGAATGAGAGCGTAAGATGAACAAAATTCAACTTTGTTGCTTTTATGTTTTTTATATCAGTGAAGGGGAAACACATTTCACCATAATACAGTAATACCCCGACTTACGCAAACTCGGAGTTACACGGTTCTTGATTTTTTTCGTTTGGCCGCCCACTATCTTCAAGGTCGTTTTTCATATGTTATCGATATGCGGTGCGACGGCGGAGAATGAGAGCGAAAGATGAACAAAATTCAACTTTGCTGCTTTTATGACACATTTCACCGTAATAACGTAAAAACCAACACAATTCCACGGTATAATCGCAACTGCAATTAGATCGAGTTCACTAGCAGAAACGCAACTGGATTTTTATTGTTTTATGGTAGTAACCCCTAGAAATGTGAGGTGTTAATAGTGTATCTCTGCCTTTATGGTGTTGTTTATTCAGTTGCTACAAGTGTGCAGCTTTGTTTATGCGTATCAAGCGTGCCTCCTCGTTTTGTAATTGTGCTTTATTCCCTAAAAATGAGTAAAATGCTTAAAAGGTGTGAAAAGGAAGCATCCTGGTGAAGACACTGCAGATTCAGAGAGAAAAAGAAAAGCAATTATCGATAAACAGAGGCGGACTGGGTCAAAAATTCTTACCCGGGAAAATTTATAGTGGCCTCATACTATGGTTTATGGCCAAAATCACACTGGCCCACCGGGGTTTCCCCGGTAGGGCTTATGGCCAGTCCACCTCTGTCGATAGAGAAAAAATATGAAATTGTGAAACGCTTTGAGCGAAATGAAAGACCATGTGATATTGCACGTGCTACAGGCCTAAATGAAGCAACGGCGAAAAGCACATGACAATTGCAAACTTGACAGGTTGAAAATTGAAAAGGGCTCAATTGTAAAGGGCTTAAAAATTTTAGAAAACATAGACTCCAACGAAGAATGCATTATAGCTACAAAGCAAGGAATAAAAAAATTATTAGCTTGCAACGAAGAAATTCTGCGTGAAAAAAAGAACGCGCTGTGTCGTCAGACGAATTTGTTAGATTTTATGAAGCCATCGACATCGAAATAACTTTTTTACGTAAGTCATTTGTTTTTTTAATACATATTTTGTATTAATATGTATAAAGAACTGCAATTTTATTAATATTTTTCTTCTAAACTAGTCTTTTTGTTAGTCCTTGGTCCCAATTAAGCAAAATTTATATGTATTTATATGCAAAGTTGTACCCCGACTTACGCGAATTCGACTTACGCGATTTTCGTCGGACCCACCTATCGCGTAACTTCGGGGTATTACTGTATGTCTGTGACAACCTCAAGGTTAGGAAATAATAGGAAAAGAAAGATTATATATTTATTGTGAATAGCTATTGAGGTGTTGATTAACGTTATGATACATGTGTATCTGTGTGAGTGTGTTTAAAAATAAAAATACGGTAATAAAAATATTTTGTTAATTAACAGTTTATGTGCTGGTCCACTCATGATTCTAAAGAAAAAAGGTCAGGTTATCCTTCCCCCCCCCCTCCACTTCAGGAGTTATTCAAGTGGAGGTAATCTGACCTTTTTTCACCATTGTGAAAAGCGTTCATTAGGGAAATTACCATTGAGGCAAGTGACCATTAGTGCTTCTGAGATTAGGACAAGTGATACTAAACCAGTGTTATTGTCTGTTGTGTTCACACACCAATCAGCATATCATTTGCCACGCCTACCTGTCAATCAGTATATTGTTCTCGACTTCAGCTCCACATCGATAGCACCCACCATCTGTTTACTGAGCAAGCAGTGCTAGAATGCGGTGTCGGGAAACAAATTTTCCACGTAAGTTAGTTGATGTTTCCCGTGGTTCTAGTGTTGGCTTTCTTTGCCTTCGCCGCCAGGTGCTTTTCCCAGCTGAATTTAAGCACCTGATGGAAACATCATTCCAAGAATCAACCTCACACAGTCCAGGATGTTGAACTTTGACCTCCAAAAATCTTTGAAGGTGATAGCATTTTCACAAGAATTCACTGAAAAGCAACTTGCCAACATTTTCTTGGTGTAGATTTTCTTGAAGTTTGCAATCATTTGCTGGTCCATTGATTGAAGAAGAGGAGTGGTGTTGGGTGGCAAAAATTTAACTTGAACAAAGGTTTTGCCTCAAGAGATTGGACAAGGTTGGGATCATGGACCTGGCACATTATCTAGCAGGAGAAAGTGCCTTCACATGAAGCTTATTTTTCTCAAGATAACTTTACGGGAGGACGAAAAACGTCAAGCAACCATTCATTAAAGACTTCTTGTAACACATGCCTTCTTGTCACCAAAGTACTCCCAGCATGCCTTTCTCGGCCTTTTGTTTCTTAAATGCTCTATGGACGTGTTAGAATGATATATAAGCAAAGGCTTCAGCTTAAAATCTCTAGGGGCATTGGCACCGAACAGGACAGTGAGCCTATCTTTCATAGGCTTATGCACCGGTAATCTAGCCTCATCCTTAGTGATGTATGTTCTCCTGGGCATTCGCTTCCAGAAGAGGCCGGTTTTGTCAATGCTAAAAACCAGTTGCGGGAGTTAATCTAGCTGATCAACAAATTCTTGAAATTTAATTTTAAAGCCCTCTGCTGCTTTTTTTTTTTATCAGGATTGATGCTTCTCTGTGCCTTTCAACACTTTTGATATTTGCTTTTTTTTTTTTTTGAAACGTGCAAACCAGCCTCTGCTGGCTTTTAAAGTCTTCAGAGCACACAGAACTGCCACTGGCTGATGGAGTTTTAAGTTTGAGATCCTCGTCGATCTGCTTAGCACGTACACAGATAAATTGTCTAGGCACTGTCACCCTTCACCTGCTTTTCCCTAATCCATATCAACAAAAGCCTTTCCATTTCCACAATAGTAGTAGTAGTAGTGGCATGTGATGCAAGAAAGCAAGTGAATGACCTTATGCAGCATCAGCCAAAAAAAAAAAAATCACACCATTGCCTTTAAATGCCTTTCCAGTTCCTCCTAAAATTTATTCAACCTATCAACTTCCACAACGACAGATGGAAGTTTGTTCCAGCAATTAACCACTCGCTGGCTAGAGGCAAATTTCCGCACATCTATTCTACATCTGTCATTTCTTAATTTGAATTTATGCCCCCTTAGGTTCGTAATCTGAACAAGTGGAAGGATCCCATCAGAATTCAGTGTGCTCAACCCATTCAAGGCCTTATATACCCCAATCAGATCATCGCGCAGGTGCCTAGTCTCCAGCCACTGCAATTTGCAGAACGTAAGCCTCTCTCGGTAAGAGGATCCCTTCATTCCCCTCACCAATCTTGTTGCCCTTCTCTGTACACGCTCAAGTAAATCTACATCCTTCCTAAAATGAGACCTCCAGACCTGTACGCAGTACTCAAGGCGTGGCCTGACCATTGCCTTATACAGAGGGATAATCACCTCCTTTTCCCTGCTAGCAAAATTCCTATATATCATTGACAAAACCCCCCATGACCTGCCCTGGCAGCCTGTCTGCATTGCTCAGAAAACTTTATATCTGACTGCACAATTACTCCCAGTTCTTTTTCATTTTCTACCACCTTAAGTGTAGTACCACACAATTGGTACGTTTCTCTGGGGTTACTTCTACCCATATGCAGTACTTTGCACTTTTCAAGGTTAAACTTTTGCCACTTCTTAGCCCATCTGCCCAAATTATCTAGATCCTGTTGCAGTAGCACACTGCCATTACTATCATTAACAACCCTGCCAACCTTTGTATTATCTGCAAACTTCGACATTAAGCCTGATATACCTTCATCAGTATCATTGATAAATATACAAAACAGTGGACCTAACACTGAACCCTGTGGGACTCCACTAATAACATTAGTCCACGAAGAGCAGTACCCATTGATTACCACCCTCTGTCTTCTCCCACTTAACCATCCTTTTATCCATTGTAGCAACTTACCCTTAATACCATTCTGCTTCAATTTGTACAATAGTCTTTCATGCGCAACAGTGTCAAAAGCTTTCCTGGAATCCAAATATATGATATCAAAATTATTTTTTGCATCCAGTTCCTTTGTAACCACATCATAATATCCTATCTGATTTGTCAGACAAGATTTTCCCTTAACAAACCCATGTTGTGTCTGAATTATTGCTGCAGTCTTGTCTTTGCAGGATCATCTTGTCTAGATGATCCTGCAATGCATCTTTAACCAGTGACTCCATTATTTTACCCTGAACAGAAGTTAAACTAACTGGTCTGTAATTACTCGTGTCACCCTTCGATCCCCTTTGTGAATTGGGGATACATTTGCACATCTCCAGTCAGTGGGAACCTCCCCTGAGTCCAAGGACGCTCTCATAATTATGGCTAAAGGTTTGCTTAGTTGCTTTGCCGCCTCCTTTAATATAACTGGATAGATTCCATCCACCCCAGGTGCTTTTCTTATGTTTAACTTCAACAATTTCTCCTCCACTTTTTTTCAGTTATTACAAAATCATTAAGTATCCTGCTACAATTTGATAACCTGCCATTTTCAAACCTTAATAATTCCTCATGTGTGAATGTAGATGCAAAATACTCATTCAGTTTGTTTGCTATCTGAGCAGGATCATCAACAGTCGAACCATCGATGTCAAGTGGACCAATCAGATTCATCCCCTTCCTTTTAGAGTTTATATAAATAAAGAAATCCTTGCTGTTTTTCTTAGCATCTTTTGCCAAGGATTTCTCGTAATCTGCCTTCACCTGCCTAACCTCCTTTGTCACCTGATTACAGACTAGCTTATATCTGCCATAGGCTTCTGAGTCCCTTGATAATTATATGCATCCCATGCATTTTTCTTCTCTATTACGAGTCTCATTTAGGCCTAAACCTTGAACAGTATTTCTTAATAGGTATGAAACTTTTAGTAGCTTCCACGATTAATTCCTTGAACGCTTACCACTGTTGCGACAATTTAAAAACTGTCGAAGAGCACTGTACTCACCTTTACTGAAGCAAAAACCCTTTCCTTTACCCCTGATGGTAATTAAATCTAAGTAAATCCCACATCAGTACACTGTGATCACTGCCACCTAGTAGCTCCTTTTATCTGCAAATTCTTAATACACGAATGATCACTGCTGATAACCAGATCAAGAGTATTACTTTCTCTGGTTGCCTCTTGAACATGCTGCTGCAGAAAACAATCATCCAATAAATCCACAAATGTCTGACTAGTGTGTGAGTGACCAACCCACAAGTTCCAGTGAATATCTGGGAAGTTAAAATCCCCCAATCAAGTCTCTTCCGTTAATGCAATAATGTGGAATCATCACTAACTTTTAACACTCTTTAGAATATCATTTTAAGTATTGTAGAAATGGTCGATTGAGGAAAACCATACTCGTGTACTAATGCACTAATTATTACTCCATGTTTTTTTATCATCTCTTGCTTCACTTTAATAGAAATTTTATTCTTAACTTGCACTTTAGGAGCCATAGTTATTTCAGTTTATTTAATCAATAAATTAAAAAATAAATTACGGTAAAAAGGTGAAGTGCAGCCATTATCAGCCCACTGCAGGATGGAAGCCTCCTCAACAATTCATGCTGAGGGAAAATGGACTGTAATCTGCCACGCTGGTCCAGTGCGGGTTGGCAGATCGACCATATTCAGCAGTCAGGGGCTTGAACCCCAGTCTACTCAAGGAGCGTTTGCTACTGTACTCCCGCTCCTGACCACTCGGCTATGGAGGCCTTATGTATAATTAACAAAATAATTAACAAAAATATACTGCTTACACACTAAACAATCACATCAAGCAGAAGATAAAGAAACTCTCCAAAGTGCTGTAACATGTGGGAATCTTTGTTGAACAATAACAAAGATGCTAATTGGTTGAGAACAATCATACGAGTGATGTTCCACACTCCACGCATCTGAAAATTTCCAGCTATATAATAGTCATCAGTTCCTGAGAGTTGGATGTCGTCTTCGTAAGTTGAGACCCCGCTGTATATCATTGACAAGACTCCATGACCTGCTCTGGAAGCCTGTCTGCACTGCTCAGAAAACTTCATATCTGACTGCACAATAATATTTTAATCTTTTTCATTTACTACCACCCTGGGTGTAGTACCATACAGGTGGTGTGTTGTTTCTCTGGGGTTACTTCTACCCATATGCAGTACTTTGCATTTGTCAATGTTGAACTTCAATTGCCACTTCTCAGCCCATCTGCTCAACTTTTCTAGATCCTGTTGCAATAGTTATTACTGTCATTAACAACTCTGCCAACCTTTGTATCACTGCAAACTTGGACTTTAAGCCTGATATACTCTGATAACCCTGATATTCATCAATATCATTGATAAATATACAAAACAGCAATGGGCTCAGGGGTGGGGAAACTTGTTTGCGGGTGAAATTTTGCCCCCAGTCAAATTTGAAATTGCCTGCTGGCGAAGTCCTCTAAAACGGTGCTACTCGAAGTGTGGTCCGCGAACCCTTCTGCGACAAATTGGAAATTGGTTGTGGACGTTACCAGTCCACAAGATTTGTAATTTACTAAAGTACTGGTCCTTCACCACAGATAGTTTGAGAAGCATTGCTCTAATATGTCATATGAAAAATAGCATAAGCCTTAAGGGCAAAACAGTCATTTAATATAAGTTTTTAGCACTCCATAAACAAATTTTTGTTGGCTGTAATGGTTGTCTTTAATTACGAGTCGCAACACGTACGAATTGATGACATAATAGTCGCCATTATTACAGACAATTTGCATTTGGCATTTGTTTCTCCCCCAAAACCACTCTTGCACTCATTCGCTCTGTCTTATTAGGGCTTGTTATTTGTGATGGATAGTGTGTTGATTTAAGTTTTGTCTTGGTTGATTGTCGGTTGCATCATTACACATCATTGCAAATTAAGTGCAATAATTTTGAATGCTGGCAACATTTATGGTTCATTTGCTTAGTCTTATTTAAGTCAATATTGTGAAAAATAAAATGAAAAATGGACGATAATTATTTTTTCATGGAAATAAATGGTAAGTGTGTGTCTCACTTGTAAAGAATTGGTTGCAGTTTATAAAAAGTACAATCTTGAACACCATTATTTGACTAAACATAAGGAATACGAAAAATTGAAAGAGACTGCGTTTAGACAAGCTAACATTTTTAAAAGAAATTTATGCAAAAAGCATTCTGTTTTCAAAAGACATATTATTCACGACAATACATCCGTAACACAAGCAAGTTATGAAGTGTGTGAGCTAATTGCAAAGAAACTGAAACCACACATATCAAAGGTGAGTTTGTTAGAGAGTATAGTTGCTGTTGCAAGAATTTTAACTCCAGAAAAAAGTCTGTTGTTTGGGAATATTAGTTTATCACATAGGACAGTTTCTGACCGTTTAAAAGACACGGCTAACCATATCCAAGTATCCTTGAAATGAGCAACATCAGAATTTGTTTTTTATTCCATAGCTGTAGATGACATATATAGCAAATATGGTACATTTGGCTATATTTGTACGTGGGATAATGGCAAACTTTATGATATGAGAAGATTTATTCGCTTTAAAATCAATGCATGTGACTATTACAAGTGAAGATCTCTTTTCCGAAGTCAAATTAGCAATAATTGATTTCGATTTACCCTACAAAAAACTGAGCGGTGTAGTTACGGACTCAAAAAGGACTTGTTACTTTAATTAAGTTTGGAGAGCTGTCAACTGGAATCTAATGTGTTAATAGTGTGTTACTGTCTTATTCGCCAACAAAATTAATGTGCACATTCTCTAAGAATGACTAATGTGATGAAATGTATTAACTTCATAAAAAATAAGGATTGAACAATAGAGAATTTAAAGAAATGTTTAAGGACCTTGAAGTGGAATATGGTGATTTATTGTACCATTGTGGGGTTTTCTGGCTAAGTAAAGGGTGCATGCTCAAGTGCTTCTATGAGCTGAAAAGATGAAGTGAAATTCTTCATAGATATTAAAGGCTCCACCATTTAGAGTAGGGGTCGGCAAACTTTTTTTGGAAAGGGCGAGATCGTAAAATTTTTAGGCTCGGCGGGCCAGGTAGCAAGCTCGAAGATATTTACATGGGGAATTCTACTCATAGAGCAACAAAAAAAACAGGTTCAAAATTTTTTTTATTAGGAAGTGATATTTTACATAATATTTATACACATGCTGACACTTACAAAAAAATGAATAAAATATTTCCATTTATTAATAAACGTATTATAGAACTGGTTAAATTTTATACTAATGCGATGAATGTAATTGTTTTTTCTGAGATAATATTTCATCATACCGGAGTTCGAAGTTAGTACTTCTTATCATTAAAGTTGTTTGCAAATGGTCATCCACTAAAAATGATCTGTATTGCGATTTTACATATTTCATTTTCGAAAATGTCTTTTCACATTGGTAAGTACTCCCAAATACAGATATAAATCCCCGTGCATATGATTTTAATTGACCGTATTTATCTTCCGAAAGATATTAATAGAATTGGGTTAGATCCATTTCTTTAAACCTAACCTTTAGCATATCATCATTTTGCAGATCAAAAACTTCCAATTGAAGGTCCTGATGGAAGCTCCTCAATTGTACAGCCAAATGGATTTTGAAATATGGAAATGTCTTTTGCCCTTGCATCAAGATCCGAAAAACGCTGTTGTAACTGTAGTTTAAGTTCAGAAAATATATCCGCCGCAAATTTTTTTGGGAATGGGGATTTCGCTAATATTAGAAATTTTTTACAGCATGGAAAATGGTCAAACTCGGTTAATGTGATTTGTGTTTCAAACAATGCAAATTTTTGACGATATGACTTTACGATAGAATACGTTTCACATATGAGCACTGTTTTCCCATGTAATTTTAAGTTAAATTCTTTAAGATATCCCACGATGTCTGTAGCAAATGCTAATTTCCATAGCCATTCATTGTTAGATAATAGTGGTTGTGGGCAGTTTTTCTCATTTAAAAAAATTTCTATTGCTTCTCTGAGTTCAAAAAATCTCAATAAAATTTTTCCGTTGCTGAGCCATCGAACTGCTATATGGTAGGGCAAATTAGGATATTCGGCTTCAATCTCTAATAAAAAATCACGAAACTGGTGATGGTTAAGTCCACGAGAGTGAATAAAGTTAACCGCTGACACAACTGGTTCAATAACACATGGCAGATTTAAGTGTTTCCCACAGAGCCTGCTGGTGAATAATACAATGAATTACCAGAGGTTTTAAACATTTAGCTTCTTCAAAAGTCTTAAAAATTTGTCCAACTAATCCTTTCCCTGTTCCACACATTTTTACCACCATCAGTTGTGACACATTTTAACTGATTCCATTGCAAATTGTACTGTGTTAGTGTTTTCTCGACTTCCTTGAAGATATCTTCGCCTTGTTCTATGCAGAATATTCATAGAAGCTAATTCTTCAGTAACCTCAAACTCAGTATTGACTCCTCGAATAAGCAGCAACAGTTGGGCAGTATCAGTAATGTCTGTAGACTCATCAAGAACAAACGAAAACCACTTGAAATTTTTTGCCTTGTCTTTTAATTGACTTTTGATGTGGCTCCCGATGTCCTCAACTCTTCTATCAGTTGTTCTCGCCGAAAGACTGACAGATTGAAACAAAACCATTTTTTCTGGACACATTTCTTCGGCTGTCACAAGCAAACATGATTTAATTAATTCACCATCGGTAAATGGTTTCCCTTTCTTGGCTAATAAATGAGCTATTTGTAAGCTTACTTTAGTTACTGCTTCATTATCATTTTTTATTTTAACGAATAAATTGCGTTGTGATGATTGTGTCATTACATAATAAACATGATACTTTGTCATTTATTTCTGACAAAATAATTCACACTCCATTTAGCTTTAAAAGCACAACATTCGAAGTCCACTTTTCTCTTCATATTTGGTCTTGAGGGTGACATGGAAACGGTGGGTAATAAATAAAAGGGAAAAAAAGATCGCAGAGTGCTGTGACGGACAATACCACGTGTGCCGCTAAAGCAAAACTGAGAGAAATGCTGGCAACACTTGTTCTACAGTAGACGACAGAATGCGAATATGCAATACCAGTAGCGCCACGTGTGGTCATTATTCTCGACTATCGGTTATTGCAGCGCATAATTTGATTTATTTTTAATTTTTTTCATATAAAAAACAATATTAACCCGTGGGCCGGATTAAAAAGAGGGGGCGGGCTGTAGTTTGCCGACCCCTGATTTAGAGGACCAAAAGTGGTTATGTATTTGGTTGATATTACTAGCCACTTAAATGTTGTAAATTTGAAATTTTTTACAAGGACCAAATCAGCTCATTACATCTTGTCAATATCAGAAGCTTTGAATCAAGGCTGCAATTTTTCATAACTCAACTGAAAAAACACTGCATGGTACATTTTTCAACACTGAAAGAACTGAAACCAGAATTGATAGTGGAGTATGCTGCAGAATGTTCCAGTCTTTTGAATAAATTTCAAGAGGTTTTAAGATTTAAGAAATCATGAACTCAAACTGAGAATGTGCAAAACTCCTTTTGATGTGGTGCCAGGTGAAGCTCCTGATTCCTTTCAACTAGAGTTAATTCATTTACAATTAGATAATACTTTGAAATCCAAATTTAATAATGTATCTATTTTGGAATCTTATAAATGCTATGTAGATACTGAAAAAATCCAGTTTTGAGGAATCACACATTGAAAATCGCATCACTGTTTTCTACCACTTACCGAGGTGAACGGTTTTTCTCAACATTAAATTTAGACAAGAACCATTTGTGTGCTGGACTTACAGATGGTAATCTTGCAAACCAACTATGAATTGCTGTATTATCAGTACCATCTAACATCTGAGCTTTCCAAAGCAAAGCAGGGCCAACCTTCTCATTAAGGACCAAGGTAAAAGTCATTGAAATTAAAACATTGTCTTTGGTGTTTCAGTATTTAAAGCATATTAGATTCATTATTATTTGGTATTTAAAGCATTTAAGATTCAGATTTAAGATTATTTTTCTCAGCAAAGATTCCCCACTTGTGTACTTGCAATTTGCCCCTGGTACTAAAAAAAGGTTCCCAACCTCTGCCCAACACTGAACCCTGGGGAAGTCCATGAAGAGCAGTGTATTGATTACCACTCTGTCTTTTCCCATTCAACCATCCCTTTATCCATGTGCAACAGTATCAAATGCTTTCCTGAAATCCAAGTGTATGATATCAAAATTGTTTTTTGCGTCCAGTTCCTTTGTGATCATGATGTGGTCACAAAGGAACTGGATGCAAAAAACAATTTTGTGTCCAGTCAAATTGGTCAGATTACTGCAGTCTTGTCTAGATGATCCAGTAATGCTTCTTTAACCACATACTAATGAAGTTGTAAAAAATCTGAGATGATTTTTTAACACTTTCATTTTAATATTGGGCAGTCAAATTTCAAAACAAATTAATATTTGAAAGCATTTATGTATAAATTTTATCTTTAAAAATACTTAAAATTCCATGAAGCATATTGAGTGACTGGCCAGTCACTCAACATGAAGAACACAACACAACACTGCACTACAATACATGTACATCACTACACTGATTGTCCTCTTCCATGTGTGGTACTTCACACTTATGATTACTGGGCCAGAACTGCCCACAAAATAAAAATAATAATGAATGTACAAGAGTACAAAAAAAATCTCCGTGGAATCTAAAGTGCAAAGAATCTAAATCTGCATGCACTGGCATTTAATTCCAGTTCTTGGTTGGTTGGTTGGGTGGGGATTTTTTTGGTGCCTAAGTATCTATTTCTATAGTGCACCAATTCCAGTTGTCTTGTATGCACAGTAAGCAGAGAAGTATAATGTAATACCAGCAAACAAATCACATGCAATATGATTTTTGGTGTGTTTTGCAGAAAGGAACTCCTGTCTCAGTTATAGTTTTGGTTTTGTATATACAGATTGTGTAACAGTATTCGTCAAATAGGAATGTTCTGATTAATAATACCTGCAATGTAATACACCAATCTTATAACTGAAACTTTATTAAAATAGGAATGATATTAGACCCGATCAAATTAAAATGATAAAATAAAATACACCGATTGTACAATTAAAAGCAATAAAATAATAAAATATGAAGAATAGCAATTACACTATACAGAATAAAAGCGATAAAAACAACCGTAGCTTTCAGGGGCGACCACTTCCTTTATCAACAGTAAGAATTAACTTGTCATGGTACATCCTTAAATACTGCAGGATCACGGCTTGCAGTACGTGTTATCGTAGGAGTATGGGCAATATCCTCCACACATGCACAGAAACTGGAAATGGCTCCGGAGCATGCCAGGCAGAACCGTTCATACCATCCAAGAATTACTGTTTCAAAGAGGGGATGAATACGAATTCCCTTGTCTCTATTAATGGTGTTATGCTCAGAAGAGCAAATTTGCAAACTCGAGCTTGTGGTTACGATATTTGAGAATTTGTGGGTTTGCTTGTATCAGTATTTGCAGTATTGCATCAAGTGCAATAATCAACTGCTTCAGAAAGAGTGGCTTTGGAGAGAATATTATTGAAAAGCATGGTCCAGCAGACGGATGTGAGAGCAACATTGGGGAATGAGGGAATTTGAAGGAGCATATGGGTTTTGTTGGTGAATTTGAAGAGTTTGTGAAGGTGCATGTTGTAGTTTCTATCACAGCAACGCAACAGCGAAAGTGAAGAAGCACACACACTGCCATCTAATAAAGATGCCCAAAATGCATTGAGCATAATAGAGAATGTGTTGGCCTGCAGTAACATTGATAAAGAAACAACTATTGCATTCGATAATGTCTGTGCTGTAGTTAAAAATGCATGTAGGACAAAAACTGTGCAAAGAACATTGGATTCCTTTTTTTAAATTAGATTAATTTATCAAAAAGTTAATAGTTTGTACGTCTCCTTTTATATTAAGATTAATTTTTTTACTGTGATATTAAAATATTGTATACAGGGTGATTCACTACCAGTGCGACAAACTTGCAGGAGGTGTAGGGGGCACAAAGACGAATCGGAATCACATAGCATTGCAGGGTCCGAAATGCCTTTGTCATGCGGTAGAGGACGTTGAACGGGAGGTCGCGTGAGCAGCGATCCCGCTGGAAGTCAGCATTTGCGAACTGGTTCCCGAGGCAGTAGGATGGACGAGTATTCAAATGTTGAACTGGCCGACATGCACCTCGTGTATGGAGCTGTGGACTGTAACGGGCGCTCCACTCTGCGCTTGTACCAGGAACGTTTCCTGCACAGGCGTGCTCCTCCTCACATGATTTTCGAACATGCTCCTCATCATACGCATTTTCGCATGTGCCAGAAGGTTACGTGAGACTGGTTGTTTCACGAGAGGTACCATGAATCAAGAGCGAACGACGAGGATGCCAGACAATGAGGAGAATGTCCTATGTCTTGCAGAAGGCAATCCGAGTACTCGAGCGATAGGCCAACAATTGGGTATTTCCCAATCCACTGTATGGAGGATATTGTCAACAAACCAAATGAGTTCATACCATCTGCAATGCTTCCAATCATTGGAGCCTGCAGATTATCCACTCCAGAGGACTTTTGCTACTTGGTTTCTTCAACAGAAGCGGTTCGCGAATGCTGACTTCCAGCGGGTTCGCTGCTCATGCGACCTCCCGTTCAATGTCCTCTACCGCATGACGAAGGCATTTCGGACCCTGCAATGCTATGTGATTCCGATTCGTCTTTGTGCCCCCTACACCTCCTGCAAGTTTGTCGCACTGGTAGTGAATCACCCTGTATATCAAAATATAAATAAATTTTCTGTTTATACTCAGGCACGATAACCAAGTCAGTAGAGTTTACAATAAATCGTCAATACAAATATTTATCGTATTTAGTAGTCACAGGCTTGAACCTTGGTCCACTCAAGGGACGCGTGCTATGCACTCTCGCTCCTGACCACTCGACTACGTCAAACCTTATATATTGTATAATTTAATTGCTTTTCTTTTAGTTTATCTTACAAATAAAATAAAATCTTATTTTAAAATAGTGTGTTATTCATATTACTGTATTGTTAGACAAGGCTTTTATTTTTATTGTTTTATTTTATTTTATCGATTTAAATTAATTTATTTTTGATATTATTATTATTCTTAGATACATATTATGTGCCAAAAAAAAACCCTTCCCATTCCACTGATCCATTTGTTCCAAATGTTTGTCTAGTTCTGCCTTGAATTTATTTAAGCTATAAACTTCCACAACAACAGATGGAAGTTTGTTTTGGCAATCAACTACCTGCTGGCTAAAGGCAAAATGATATTTGCTCTACTTCAAATTTTGCCCCTGGCAGACATACCCAATTATGAAACATAAAAATTTTGGTCCCTTGAACTTTGTATTAATGAGATTCAACTACAGGAATACCTTGCATAGCACAGTTACTGTATTTCCCTATGTATAAGCACCTTAATTTTGGGGCCCGAAATTTGAAAAAAAATGTATTACATAAAGTTATTGAACTCAAGTTTTATTCATCATAAAATTCATACAACTCCTCATCACTGTCAAAACTCCCATCCATTAGCTTGTCCTCATCTGTGTCTGATGACGAATCACTGTCTTCATATATTGCCTTGTCCTCAGTTCCATCGATGGCATTTGAAATGCCACACTTCTTAAATGACTTGACAACAATCTCAATCTTGATATTATCCCAGGATCTTTTCACCCAGGTACAAACTTCTATAGTTGGTTTCTTCACTCTTCCTGCTGGTGTCAAATTGTCCCCAGAAGACTTCAGCCATTGGTTCCATTCATCTCTCATGGCAGCTTTGAAGGGTTTGTTAATTCTGACATCAAGTGGTTGGAGCTGGGATATCAAGCCTCCAGGTATGACGGCAAGTTTTGTTTTTTGCTCTGCAGCAATCTTTGTTTTTTGTTATGTGTGCCCTGAATTGATCAAGCACCAATACGGCAGGTTTGCGTAAGAGCCCACCTGATCTCCTGCTCCAAACTTTCTCAAACCAGATCTTCATCCCATCCTGATCCATCCAACCCTTGTCATGAACGTGGACAATCACTCCTTGAGGAATGTCTTCTTTTGGCATTGTTTTGCGTTTAAAAATCAGCATAGGAGACAGCTTGGTTGTGACAAGTGGACATGAACAACTGTTCATGTCCACTTGTCTTCACAGTTACAGTTTTTACCCCTTTCTTATCAACAGTTCTGTTACTTGGGACCTCAAATTGAAGGGGGACTTCGTCCATATTTGCAATCTGTCCCAACTCAAACTGATGTGTCTTCCGACATTGAATGACAAAACGATGAAATTCAAGGACCGTCTGCTCATAGCTTTCAGTCATCTTTTGGGGAAGTCTTGGTGCGTGTACACATGCTTAGTCCATTCCGTTTCATGAACCTGAAGCACCAGTTGTGTCCTCCTCTGAAATCAGTAACTTCTTTTTCATCAGCAATTCTTCTTACCTCACTGAACCATCTTTGTGGACACAGGAATTACAATTGCCCTTTGCTCTTCAATTCCCTCTCTAAATCAGGCCATTTTGCTGACTTGCCTCTCATGGCCTTCTTCTGCTGTGGCGTTTTCAGTAGGGTTTCTTCTTCCCGTAGCCAGTCTCGGATTGTTTTCTCAGTTGGAGGAGGACCAAACTTACGTTCAGCAGCACGATTTCCATTCACTTTTGCAAACTGGATCACTTTTAACTTGAATTCAGCACTGTATGAAAATCTTTTCTGAGCCATTTCTGGGCAGAATGTGGCAAACATAACCTAATATATCGGTAACAAGTGCGAAACAATGAGTGCAAAGACAACAAGCGCAAAAAGGCGGGAAATGCAAGTAAAAAAATCTACAACCACTGTATAAGATGCACCCAGTTTTTAGACCCAAATTTTTGAAAAAGAGTGCGTCTTATACATGGGGAAATACAGTAATTCGTGCCAAAAAGAATGCGCTATTTGAAACCGTGCTGATCGAGGCATTATTAGTATGTATTTTAATGTAATGCGTCCTGACAATTTGATTATATGGGTCGAGTTGCAAAATATATATAGGTGTTTGTTTACTATAAATTGATGCACACTAAGTTCTTGCAAAAAACGAAACTAAAATAATAAAAATACAGTACAAATGATTTTGATTGTAGTATGTACTGTATTTTTATTTTGCAAAATAACTGATTATTTTTCAGTTATTTTTCTGAAAAATAACTTATCGACTTAGTTTGCACAGTTCTTTTCTTCTTTTTATCTGCACACATCTGTTTATAACATTGAATGTCATTTTGCAATGCCTGCCTTACTTTCATACCTCATTCGATGTTTGGATCTAGAAGAACACTCAGCACCATTACATTTCTTCTTTCCACTCATATTTGCATATAAAGGTGTAAAGTTTTTAAAAAATAATCTTTAATAAAAATACACACTGAAAAATATTTGTACGGCTTATGCGCAGTCAGCGACCTCACCACTCGGAATCTAGATTGTTTACTAATGTATGAATGCTAGCAGAGTCAGTATATAATGGGAGTTTCGACAACAGTCAGAATGGGCTTGAATCCATGACGCATTGGCATACATGCTGGCATTATAATACATACATATATATCAAATGTATTGGTGCATAACGCAGTTGGTTTTTTTTTTTTTTTCAGTTTGTAAACCGCGCTATAGCGAAACCTGTGCTGTTTGAAACCACTATGTGAGGTATTCCTGTATTTGTGAATGGAGCAATTTGGGGTACTTCAGCTAAATTATAAAAAGATCTTTAATAATGAAAGTAAAGTCTAGTTGAGATAATTTTTTATACTCATTACAGAAAATGCATACATACCAGCTATATGTTCCTTTCAGAATGCTTTGATGACTGCAGTATGAAGTGGTCATTCAGTGTGTTTGAATTAGAACACATTAACAACTAGAATACTAATATTGGCAGCAACAATGAGATAAGTGTGTGCTATTTGTGTTTAACCATCACATGCAAACACACTAGTTCTCATTAGTTCTGGCATTCATATATAATGGTTAATTAGAATGTGCAAAAACCTGTAATTGCCAGTGGATATATTAATATTTTTGGAAATTTAACAACTGAAATGGCATGCTGTCCCAGTTTGAGTATCGGTGCCCTCCCACATACATATAAATAACTTTTCCTTTATTCTTTAGATGGCTGAGGTCAGAACAATTTGCAAATTCATTTCAACTCCTATGTATTGAATTTTCACCACTACAGTTCACGATGGGCTGTGCAATTTTTGTGGCAGCATGCAGGCTCAAACTCACGGACTCCTTATACGTGGCCATGCAACGGTGGACCACAGCTGGTCCTGTAGAACAAATGACCGAGTGGCTAAAATAGCAATATTGCAAACTAAATTGCATACCGTTTTTAAGAAGTAGCAGAAAGTGAATGTGGGTGGGATTGATTTTTGAGTCTTATTTGTCTAGGGTTAATTTCCACTAAAAAGAATGGTTGTGGGTGTATGTATAGAAATAAAATTAAAACAAACTGAAGCAGTGCCTCATTTTATTGCTGTATCCACTGTTGATTCTTCTGCTTGTATATTTTCTCTCTCTCTCTTTTTTTTTTTTTTTTTTTTTTTTTACCCTCCCTAAATGTTGTGATTTGTGTTAAAAATATTTTTTATGGATCCATGGAGACCACTGTGATAATATTCATTCTATACCTGTAGTGAGATCCTAATTCTTTTAGCAGTTGAATGTAGAGATAGATTGATTAAAGATATTAAAAATTCTGAATACCTTTGATAGTGCTAAAAAACCTAGGTAAATTCAGAGCAAAAGTTTCAAGCTTACAAGGGTGGCAGAAGTCTCAGTTGTGCACATAACAAAGAGAAAAAAAAATCAGTTTCCTACAAAATGCATTACTTCATATTGCAAAGCAATCAACACAAGTTGCTTTGGTATTGCACTTCACATAAATCACAGTATGCTTCTTCAGGAGCAGTAATGAGACAATTCATGTTGATTTTCTTTGTAACACAAGATCGATGCTGTTTGTAGCAAACTTAGTTTGCTCTTTGCAATGTGCACAACTGGAACTTTTGCCCAATGTACAATTCTTGTACAGTAGTATTAAAGAACTAACTTTAGTTAAGTTACTATTTAAATGTATTTTTGTTGTCACAATTATAAACTGAGGTTACTTTTTAAATTATCTAGAATGGCACCACGTAAAGGTAAGCAAAAGGAAGAACAGCCAGTTGTTGCACTGGGACCCCAGGCCCTTGAGGGAGAAAATGTATTTGGTGTAGCACACATTTATGCCAGTTTCAATGACACTTTTGTGCATGTTACAGATCTGTCAGGCAGGTAAATGCCCTACTATTTTTGTTAATATTTTTTGTAAGGGGTTTACAACTCATATTTTGTAAATTTATTTGTATATTATTATTATTATTATTAGCTGTATGGTGCAAGGAAGCCTGAGGCTTATGCTGCACCAGCCAAAAAAAAAAATTCCCGAGTTACCCTAAGAGAGAGAAGTAGAAGGGAATCGCCAAGAAAGAGAAGAATGATGATATCCAGCTCAGGACCCTGGGTGTGCCAAGCCCATACTCACCAGATGTGAGCCCCCTGGGGTTAATGTAAAAAAATTGAATTATAAAATTGCAGCTCTGGTTGATATTGTTTTCAGGTTACCTATGCAGAACAGTAACTGTTCTCCGTAGTTACCTATGCAGAACTGTGTGATTAAATATGGCTTACTTTAAAGAATTCTTTTAGGAACGCTTTGAAGTAACCCATATTGAGTTTTAGGGAAAAGCTGGTTTGTATGTTTTGCTTGCTGACAAACTCAACTTGTGGAGAACCTCCATTTTTAACTTCTGAAATCAGCTAACTGCAGCCCTGATTGAAGAGAACTTTAGAAATTCCTTCATTTGTTGATGGGAATCTCACTAACTCACTCAGACCTCTCCAAATGAGTAACAAGCAGTGAAACCACTATACTGTCATGGGGAATTGGGAGTATTTGACTTCCAGAGCTGAAACTGACTGTAAAACTGTTGGACCATAGGAAAGTAAGGGAAACTATTGAACAGTAAACATGTGAGATGATAGGATTACAGAGAACATTAAAAGGTAAATATTTCTATTTTAACTTGCAGCTAATAAGAAGGCTGTCCTTACTTTCATTTATTAGTGCAGTATTGGATAATCAGAAATTTTAAATTCTTTGTGACTAATTTTTTATTTTATGATCATTGAAGTACCTTGTTGAAATACTTCATATAATAGGAAAGAGTCCAGTGTAAGAGCATGTGCACGAGGCAAGACATTTTACTTTTATGAGAGTAAATTTTCCCCATTACAGTACTGTCTTTAAGCAAATGTGGTCAGAGTCATTAGGTATGGTCATAGATTTAATTAATGTTTCTACAGACTGAAATCCCACCTTATTACCATTGCCTAAAGATCCTGAAGATAGTTATCTGAGGCAGCATCAAAATCCATCAATCTAAAGCTTGCAAGCTTCTTCAAGCCTGTGCCCTTCACATCAATAGAAGGTGTCTTGCAGGCAGTATTTTTCTTATCATCACCTTTAATCAGGTACTGAGATTATTCAGACATCAGTGGGATATCATCCTCCTACCTCCAGAATGTCCAGAGGATAGGTTATTTTCTGTAATATTGTGGAAATTTATATTCTTACCTTTTGTAAAACTAATTCCTGTAAGTTTTATTGTTGTCTTGTAAGTTTGAATTTTTATATTTCAGAAGATGATTATTTTTGGAAATTGCTAAAACAGTGAGCATTTAAATCATAAAAAAAATGGAGTGTAAGTTGCCTTTGGTTTCTTACAGAATTACAGATTATTCTTAGACATTTCATTGTGGTACTTTCTGTACCACTTCTTCAGTGAATGTAAAAACAGCAGAACCAGTAAATTATGGTGACTTGATTTACATAAAGTTGTTAATTTGATTATACATTTTATATTTTTTAAGGTTTAGTCTTGAATGTTAATAAATAACAGTTAGCAAATATCAGGTAAAGATTAAATTTTTAACAGTTTTAAATAATTTTACACTAGTTATTAATTTAGTTAAGATTAAATAAGATTAATGATTAAAATTAACATTAGATAAATGGATAACTGAATACTTACACTCTTGTTATAGTAGTAGTATGTGATGCAAGAAAGTGTATGAGCTGTGTTATGCAGCATCAGCCAAAAAAATTCCCTCTAAATGTTTCTCCAATTCCTCATTAAATTTATTTAACCTATCAACTTCCACAATGACAGATGGAAGTTTATTCCAGCAATTAACCACCCACTGGCTAAAGACAAATTTCGACACATCTATTCTACATCTGTCTTTCCTCAATTTGAATTTATACCGCCTTAGGTTTTTCATTTTCTACCACCTTAAGTGTAGTACCACACAGTTGGTACATTTCTCTGGGGTTACTTCTACCCATATGTAGTACTTTGCATTTGGCAATGTTAAACTTCAGATGCCACTTCTCAGTCCATCTGCCCAAATTTTCTAGATCCTGTTGCAGTAGCACACTGCCATTACTGTCATTAACAACCCTGCCAACCTTTGTCATCTACAAACTTCGACACTAAGCCTGCTATACCTTCATCAATATCATTGATAAATATACAAAACAACAGTGGACCCAACACCGAACCCTGTGGGACTCCACTAATAACATTAGTCCACGAAGAGCACCACCCATTGATTACCACCCTCTGTCTTCTCCCACTCAACCATCCTTTTATCCATTTTAGCAACTTACCCTTAATACCATTATGCTCCAATTTGTACAGTAGTCTTTCGTGCGCAATAGTATCAAAGGCTTTCCTGAAATCCATGTACAGTCAGTCCTCGAATAACACATGTTTACACTACACGAATATGATCATACACGATTTATAAATAGGGGAACGATATCGTATAGAGCAAGAACCGGATTCGCTTATGCACAATTCACCTTTGTGTTTACAAGAAATGGCAGTCAAACGTGGAATCACCCCAACTGAACACAACACTATAGAAATGAAGAGAAGATTTGGAAAATGTATTTGTTTTTTATATCAGTGAAGGGGAAACACATTTCACCATAATAACGTAAAAACCCACACAATTCTAGCTATCGTTATTACTGCAAATGCAATTAGATCGAGTTTACTACCAGTTTATAACAGATTCCACTAGCGGAAATGCAACTGGAAATTGTTTTTATTGTTTTATGGTAGTAACCCCCAGAAATGTGCTTTAGTAAAATGTGAGATAGTGAGGTGTTAATGTGTCTCTGCCTTTATGGTGTTGTTTATTCAGTTGCTACAAGTGTGCAGCTTTGTTTATGTGTATCAAGCATGCCTCCTCATTTTGTAATTGTGCTTTATTCCATAAAAATGAGTAAAATACTTAAAAGTTGTGAAAAGGAAGCGTCCTGCTGAAGACACCAGATTCAGAGAGAAAAACAAAAGCAATATCGATAAACAGAGGCGGACTAGGTCAAAAATTCTTACCCGGGAAAATTTGTAGCGGCCTCATACTAGCGTTTATGGCCAAAATCACACCGGCCCCCAGCCAACTGGGGTTTTCCCGGTAAGGCTTATGGCCAGTCAGCCTCTGTCGATAGAGAAAAAATATGAAATTGTGAAACACTTTGAGTGAAATGAAAAACAATGTGATATTGCATGTGCTACAGGCCTAAATTAGGCAACGCCGAGAATTACAAAGAATGTAGAGAAAATAAAAACAACTTTCATAGCAGGAACAACTCAAAGTGTAATTAAAATCCATTAGATTAAGACACAAAGAATTGGAAGAGATGGAACAGCTGTCATCTGTTTGGATAGAAAATCAAACAAAAAAACAAGTTTGCTTACGATAGAAGCAAAAGCATTAGCAATATTTTATTACATAATAGTCATAATAAAATACGTAAGTGTTTTATTACGATAATTTATTGTGTTTGGTAATGTTTTGGGTAAAAATGTGTGTTCAATCGTGGGTGGTCGGCACCTAACCCTATTTTTCTCATAGGACCCGTTCATATTGCAAGAGGGTTTCTAGGAACACAACTATCGTGCTATACGAGGACTGACTGTATATGATATCAAAATTATTTTTTGCATCCAGTTCCTTTGTGACCACATCATAGTACCCAATAAATTTGACAGACAAGACTTACCCTTAACAAATCCATGCTGTGTCTGAATTATTGCTGCAGTCTTATCTAGATGATCCTGCAATGCATGATCATCTAGATAATGCTGTTTACAATTCATTATGTTCTGTGCTGTACTCTCTAACTAAGAATGTTTTGAATTAAAACTCTGGTTATGGTCTCCTGGGACCAATCATGAGTTGGTTTGTCACTGAGGGTGTTCAGAACGAGAATGGGTATTTGGATGTTGTAGGATTAGGGGAAATCTTCATTAGTACATTTGAAGACAGCCTTGGACATTTTCTCTCTAAAACCCATATATGGGGGTAGATATGTTGATGACATTCTAACCATTTGGTCCCATGGATTGGAGGAATTAAACAACTTTCACAACTCTCTAAATGCTGTATATCCACACACAAAATTTAAAATAGAAATAGAGAAAGACAGTACCATTCCTAGATCTTTGTTAAAGAAGTATATTAACTCAGAAATATATAGAAAAACCAACAGACACAGGAGTTATTGATGTTAAAAACGTTTTTACTGGCATAATTCCAAAAATTTTGTAACGAAAAACCATCATGCAAAAAGAGTTACGGAAGTGACGCCTTCCGCAAGATCCAGGCCAATAGCCTAATTATCCATTTGTTGACTAGTGTCACGTCATAATCATACTTCTTGCAGTTATTACTGCAGGAAGTATGAATGCAATAATTTCTTTTTCCAGCTTACTTTATCGTCTACTGCACCAAATTTAATGAAATTTTGCACGGAGCTTCATCTTAACTCTAAACTAGAGGGGGAAAATTTTCAAACCTCTGAAAATTGCAGTAGTTTTTTCAGGATAGTGGAAAATATGAACATGTGATCAAGGAAAGTTTCTCACATAATAAATGGGATAATGTGGATGTATAGCATATCATTGGAAAGCTAAGGAATTTAGAAACAGAAATATTAAGGTTTTAAGATACAAAAAAATTTTTGGAAACTGGGAAATGCATTAATTCGAAAATGCATCTGGTTTGAAGTCACCTGTTGTTTTCAGATTGAATATAATTTTCTTTACAATTAAACTCTGAGGCTGGAAAGGAGTTCTGCACATTTATCAAAACATTCTTCAACTTGGACATATCAGATCTTTTCCATAAATACTACTCGTAATGGAACAACTATAGTTGGTGTATTTAGTCGTGAACAATCTCTTAAATGTAAAAATTATATATTGTGGGGGGGGGGGGGAGAAACAAAATTCAATTATTATTCTCTTATTTTCTCGTTTTATTTATATGTATATTCTTATATCTATTCCTCTTATATTTATCTATCCCTTGCTATTTCTTTCCCCCTTTACCTTGGAACCACAAAGGCTGTTGTTTGTATTTCTTTATTCCTTTAAACGGGGGGGGGGGGTCCTCACTTCCCTACCAAGGCCCACATGCTACCTGCTGCATAATATATTATTTCCATTAATTTTATCTTGTTTGTTAATCAGAAGATCCAAGTACTGAGGACTTTATTTTATTATTTTTTCTCTTTATACTAGCTTCCCTTGTTTAGATAGTTCTCATTAATTACTGTAGCTCTGAGGTGTCAGTCTATTAAGACGAAACAAGGGAAATTAACATAAGTATTTATTTACCATTTGTACAACAATTATTTACACATTCTAAATTATTCATGATATCAAAATTTTACAACACAGTAATTATTATTATACATGAAATGGTGTCCTCCCTTAATCACTCTTCTTAAGCAATTCATAAACTTCCACTTTGTTCTCAATACAAAATCTTAAATATTCTATCCTATGCACTTTTATATGGTCATATATATATATATATATATATATATATATCCTTTCCAACATATACTGAATAACTCCAATAATTTTTCACTCTCTCTTACATAAAATCCTAATATATATGTAAGAATGGTTCTTACAATATCCTACTTTAGTCATCACAGACCAATACTTTCAGTAACCGATATGTAATTATTAGTAATAAAATATAAACATTGTTATATTATTATCCATGAATTTTATTAATATCTGAAAAATTAAAACATTTTTAATGCCTGCCGATGACTCTTAAATGTAAAACATGTTAAATATGCTAGTGGCAGGACACAATATGTACCTGGTACAGAATTTTTTTTTTCTTTTATAAAGTTTCATTCTTAGAGCTTATATACTATATAAAGACTTTATTAGAGATAATACTAGATAATACTTTATTTACTAGAGACAAAGACAATACTAGAGTACTATAATTACTTGCAATGAAAGTTGGCTGTTCCAGTATGACCCAGAAACTAAAAGACAGGTAGTGCAATGGAAGACAATTCCCATACCAAAAGAAGCAAGATTGTCAAAATCAAAGATGAAAACCATTTTTGATTTTGACCTTCTTGCTTTTTTTTTTTTTTTTTTTTCATTCTTGTTTTCTTTGATATTAAAGGAATTATTATGGCTGAATACAGACTGTCAATCAAACATACAACATTGAAGTTCTGACAAGGTCGTGTTAAAAAATTCAAAGGAAGAGACCTGAATTGTGGAAGGATAGTTGGATGCTCCATAAACACAATGCTCCAGCACACAATGTGCTCTCTGTTTTCTGGTTTCTGGCCAAAAAAACCATATCTCTGTGTATGAACATGCACCCTACTCACAAGACCTAGCCCCTTGTGACTTTTTTTTCCCCCCCAAACTGAAAAGTGTACTTCGGGGAACCCATTTTCAGACCATTGAAGATATTCAGAAACAAATGACCAATGTATTAAAAGGGCTTAAAGATGACTTCCAGAAATGTTTCTGTGCTTGGAAGAAACATATGGAACAGTGTGCTCAAGTCCAAGGCAATTATTTTGAAGGAGATAACTTGTATGGTATAAAATATTTCATTATATTTATTTAATAGCCACACCTTGTATAATGAATGTTGAAATCATTTACACTTGGTGTTTGTGTACGATTTTGAACTAAAGTATTGTTCAATGTAAATATATCAGACAGGGAATGTACAATGATGGCTTTGTTGTGAAGAAATTGGTATGGCTGAATTGTGTAAGTGGTTGTAACCTTACCTGCAACCAGCATTATGCATGCACTGTTGACACTAATATGGTTTTGTAAGGATTACATATGGTTACCAAAATGGGAAAATTCGAACTTTCATCTCGGGTTGTGTGAATCTTGACTCACTCTCTAGTAATACAGTAAAATCTTTGTTATCCAGTATGCATAGGGATTGGGAGTTCTGGTTATATGCATGTCCAAACAACCTAGGAAAGGAAAAACCAGTGGATAACAATAGTGAAACTAAAATTTTGGATTTGTACCAATTTAAGCCATATTTTAACCAGAAAAAAAAAAAAAATTATGTATAGGGCAACCAAAGCAAGCCCATCTTCTTCAACCCATGCATATTACTACTAATACTAACCAGTACTAATGTATAATACTAATAATTTAATACTATATTATAATAGTAATATAACACTAACACTAGGTACATGACTCATCAACCAGTACAGTACTGCCACTTTGCATATTGAAGGCTTGGAGTGGTGAAACTAGTGTACAGTTTAGAGAGCAGTTTCCGGCATTCACTCCATGCATGGTACTAAGTACTATTGATTTTGATACCTTTCCTGTTTGGGGATTTTCATAAAAAATAAAAATAAATAAAAATCCTTCATTATTGACATAACCAACTGAAACAAAGGCATGCAGATAAACAATAACCACATACATATTTTGAAAAGCAGTGTTAGAACGGGTAAAAAAAAATAATAAAAAATAAGAACCATAATAAGCATATTTCAAAAAAAGAACGGGGAGGATGGGTGTTATGATGCCATCAGCCTGTGCAGGGTGATGGCATCCTAATGCCTATCCTCCCCTTCTAATGTAATATTGAACCCATCCACACAATTAAGATGCTCAAAAAGATTAGCCACCAAACAGATATCTAATCCTACAACATCCAAATCCCTATTCTCGTTGTGAATATCCTCACCCTCAGCGACAAATTGACTTGCCCTAGGAGACCTTAGCCAGAGTTATCATTCAAAACATTCTTGGTTTGAGAGTGGTACAATGCAGCACATATAAATATGATGAATTGTAAACCACTGTCTTGGTATGTGAGACTGACGGCATTATAAGGACAGCATTACAAGAGGTTAGTATTCATAGTTATCCGTATACTTAATGTTAATTTATTTAATTTTAATTATTAATCTTGTTAACCGAATTATTTAAAACTTAAAAATTTAATCTTTACCTGATGTTTGCTAATAGCTATTTGTTAACTGATTCAAGGCTAAATCTTAATAGGTATGAACTCTGTATTCAAATTAACAAGTTTGTGTAATTCAAGTCATTATAATTTACTTGTTCTGTTGTCTTTACAGTCACTGAAGAAGTGGTACAGGAAGTACCACGATGAAATGTCTGAGAATAATCTGTAATTCTTAAAGAAATTAAAGGCCAATTACACTCCATGGAAGCATAATGGGAATTTAATCCATGCATGTTTAAAATGTTCAAAGAGTGGGGCTCACATCTGGTGAGTATGGGCTTGGCACACCCCAGGTCCTGAGCTGGATATCACCATTCTTCTCTTTATTTCTTTATTGGTGATTTCCTTCTACTGCGTGCGCGCGCGCGCACACACACACACACACACTCTCTCTCTCTCTCTCTCTCTCTCTCTCTCTCTCTCTCTCTCTCTCTCTCTGGGTTACTCAATTTTTTTTTTTTTTTTTTTTTTTTGCCTGGTGCAGCATAAACCTCAGGCGTCCTAGCACCATATGGCTAATAATAGTACAGAGCAGAGAAGGGCAATAAGATTGGGGAGGGGAACGAAGGGGTCCTCTTCTAAGTTCTGCAAATTACAGCATCTGGAAACTAGGCACCTGCCAGGTGATCTGATTGCGGTGTATAAGGCCTTGAGTGGTTTTAGCAAGCTCAGTGCTGATGGGATTCTTCCTCTTGCTCAGATTGGGCACCTGAGGGAGCATAAATTCAAATTGTGGAAAGACAGTTGTAGAATAGATGTGTGGAAATTTGCCTTTAGCCATCAGATGGCTGATTGTTGGAATAAACTGCCATCTGTCATTATGGAAGTTGAAAGCTTAAATAAATTCAAGGAAGAACTGGACAAACTTTTGGAGCGAATGGCTGGATGAAATAGGAAGGGGTGTTTTCTTTTGGCTAATGCTGTATCTTGCTTTCTTATATCGTATGCCTCTACTAATGTGGGCAAATTCCCTGTGAGTCACGCCTTTATTGTTTGTATAACTTCCAGCAAAGCTTCTCTCTCTCTCTCTCACACACACACACACACACACACCAATTTTAATTAAAACTTGTTGCACATTACTGGATGAAATTGTGTTAGATGAGTATGTGCCAGATCTGGTTTATACAGAAAAGACATTTTTTCCCCCCTAAATTAACTGGTTTTAATATATATGTGTATATTTAAAAATATATTTACATAAAGTGATAAAAAATATAATACCAATCTAAAAGTAATACAGATTTCAGAGTTTTCCGAAGCCAAGGCTTTCTTCATCAGTGGTTATACATTCTGGTTAAAACTTTGTATTCACAATGTAAGTACACTGTATTGGCTATTGTTGTGGTACTGGAAGTATCTCTTCATCTGGTTGTCATCAAACAGCCTACCAAAGAACTACAAATTTAGTGGTGGGGATGTATGTGCCATCCATGATCATTGTTCATAACCTTTCTGTTGTTGCTATATGAAGATGCTTGAGTCACTTCTGGTTGTAAAACCTGTGTGCACTATCTACAATTACCACATTTTTGTTTGCTGGAGGCTGCAGTGACAAAGAGACACTTCTGCTGCCATGGCAGAATTATGACTGGAGTAATGTTGCCACTGCAGCAGTTGTGCCTTGTACTTAGAGCATATAATGTATGCTGCAATCTGAATGTGTAATCCACTGACAAAGAAAGCCTTGGCTTTGGAAAGCTCTGGGATGTGTATTTACTTAGATTGTTTTATTGTCTTTAATTTATATTGGTTTAGTTTTATATAAATTATGTCGCATGTATGGAAAGTTTATTTGCATTGTTTATCATAGAACATAATCCTCCTGAGTTGATCTAATCATGCATGTATATTATTCTGAAATAGCACAAAAAAAAATGTTTGTAGAAGAGTAAAAAAGTGCAGCATTGTTAGTGACATTAGGACAGGTGGAAAATAAGAAGCAGTAATAGTGCTGAACACTGTCCCTATTGCTACAGATGGTAATAATTAAAGCGATTCCAAGTTTTATTCCGTTGTGGTAACTTTTCCTAATTTAAAAAAAAAAAAAAAAGTAAATCAAAAGCAGCTTCTGAATAACCTGAAAATATGTGGGTTCCTTTACAAAACTTGTCACATTTAGTGTTAATAATAGCCCTATTATGGTAGGCCTAATAATGGGAGTATCCTCACTTGCTTGGAAAGTCTGTTGATGTTCCTCTCTCTTTTTTAGAAAAGACTGGAAGATATGAACAGCCTATGTGGTTTATTAAATTAATTTTGTATATTTAGAGTGATGCATGCCTTTTGTCCCAAAAGGCATGCATCATAACTAGACAGTGTTTGTTACTTCAGATCATATTTATATGCTGAGTTACAGCTGATTTTGAACTATTTTTCTAGTTACTTAAAAATGCTTCCTGATTTAAAAGACTCAATATTTGAACTTCAGCCTTTGCTAATCTTGTTATGTTTGAACATAATTTTCGGCTATGGTGAAGCAGTTGTTCTTGGATGAACTTTACAACAGGTGTCCCCAAAGATAAAAATAGGGTGGCATCAGATCTGATGATTATGGTAGCCCTAGTTTTCCAGTATATTGATTAGAAATACTCTTTGTCAAAGAACTGTTGGAAACAAAGTGCAGGGGTGCATCATTCTCCTGGAAGAACATACCCATGCATTTTCATACTACAATATTGTCGAGGAATTCCTGCAGTGTAGCCAATTAATTTTTCTTCAGGTATGTTTTGCCTGTTGCAGAAGTAGGGTCCTCTAGCCACTTCTTCTTACCATCACTTGTTGATCATGTTCAGTATGCATTGCTGCAGTCCACATTGTTTGTTTGTTTGATGTTTGTTGATGTGACCACTAAAATAAAACAAGTCCTCTTCACTATACATGATTGTTCACTTGAATTGTATCCTATGAGCCGTAAAGATCTTTTGTGAGGCGAGTCTTATGGGAACTGAATTTGTTACCTGTTAGAATGTGTTGGACACTGCTACAATTAGTTCTGCATTGTTGACAATAAATTTTTTGCCTTTCTTAATGACTTCTATGGACCTGTTATAATTTGTCCAATCACAGCTATTGCATTTTTTTAGTTGCACTTGGTCTACTGTACAGAGATGGTTGTGTGCATTTCCAATTCTGTTGAAATGATGGTTATATATAAAAGTATCTCCCTAGGTGTAGCTGGTTAAATTTCTCTGCCGATATCTATGAGATGCCTGATCTTTTCTGAACATAAATGGCTACTTAATTTTTGTCCTGGCAGAATTCAACTTGCAGCAAGGAATAATGGCAACTAGAAGCATTTTATTATTTTTCCTTATGGTGCATTACCTTTGAGATACCCTATGTACATTAGCATTAGTAGAGGCACATGATGCAAGAAAGCAAGCTTATACAGCATCAGCCAAGAAGGGGAAAAAAAAAAAAAAAACCCATTTCACTGATCCATTCATTCCAAATGTTTGTCTAGTTCTGCCTTGAATTTGTTTAACATGTTGACTGCGACGACTTATTTGGGTGAACAGGTCTCCGACGCCAATCCGAGTTAGGCATGTTAAATTATTCAAAATCCGAATTATAATATATATTCATCACCAAAACTCCTAAAAAAAACTTATTGTTGATTAAAAAAAAAAAAAAAACTTCTTGAATTATCTCGTAGATGGCACGTGTAATAGAAAATTCCTCGCAGCAGCCAACCAAGAGTTAACTTGAGGCGTATTGTTACCCGTAGAATTGGTGGTATATGAGTCAGCGCTGTGCGTAAATCTGTAGTAGTGACATAGACTGTGCCTTGTATTTAGTAATTTGTTACGTGTTTCTACAAAAAAACAAAAGAACCTAAAACATGGATACGAAGAGACCACTGACCGAAGAAGAGCTTGAGCTGTATGCTAATATGAGCAACTCTGAATTTGAAGAGATTTTTGGCGAGCCGTACGATTCTGGTTCCGACAGTGACAACTATGAACCTAACGATTCAAGTGAGAATAATGAAGGTGAAGCCAGCTGCCAGCCTGAAGATAATCCTAATTCTTCTCAGCCAAATACCTGAAATAATGATAATAATTTGTGGAATGAGATAGCACAAGATCCTCCACAATTTATTTTTGAAGAGAATATTGATTTGAAAACGGACACAACAGAACTTAGTGTACAAAAATTGGTAGAGATATATTTTTCTGAAGAATTTCTTTCATTATTAGTGGAACAAACTAATTTATACGCTAGGCAAGAAATTGAAAAATGTGGACAATTGCAAAAATATGCCAGGTCGTCAAAATGGAAGGACACTGACATCTCAGAAATGAAAGTGTTTCTTGGACTTTTGCCACAAATGAGTCCTTGTTCTTTTCCTTCAATAGAGCATTACTGGAGTTCAAGTGCATTCTACAATGTTATGTTATGTTTTGACGATCTTTTATGAGTCGAAATAGATTCCAATTGATATTGCGATATTTTCATTTTGCAGATAACTCATTAAAATCAGCTGACAGGCTATACAGGGTAAGACCTATTTTTAACCATTTCAATAATGTTATAACCAAAAATTACGTACCTGATAAAAAAACACATGTATTGACGAGTTGATGATGTGGTATGGGAGACTGAATTTCTGCCAGTACATAAAAAATAAAAAGCACAAGTACGGAATCAAACTTTACGAACTGTGCAAGTCCAACGGCCTTGTTATGAAAATAAAAATTTACTCAGGTAAATCAGAAGAAACTGAACAAAACATGGGTCATACAGCTGACCTATGTTGTGCTATACTTCCTTGAGGACTACTTAGACAAGCGATATGTAGTGTATATGGACAATTTCTAGCAGACGAAATTGTTGTCTGCTAGAAAACTTATGTATGTGGAACATTTATAACTTATGTATGTATAATTTATAACTTATGTATGTGGAAAACTTATGTGGAACTCACCAACAGAAAAGAAAATCCAAAAGATCTGGTAATAAGAAAATTTAAGAAAGATGAAGTTGCATGGCAATGAAATGGCCCTGTTGTAGTTTGTAAAGGGAGAGATAAAAGAGAAGTACTCACTATTTCTAACAAACATGATGAAATGGTCAAGGTACGTAACCGGAATGGAAAACTTTCAATAAAACCAACATAATTCGGGATTATAATAGCGGAATGTCCAGCCTAGATCAATCGGATCAAATGCTGTCATATTATTCAGCACTAAGAAAAACCATCAGATGGCTGAAAAAAAATTGCATTGCATATTTTAGAAATATATGTACATAACACATACATCCTTTTCCATCAAGTTACAGGTTCCACCATAAAATCTCTAAAATTCAGAGAAACATTCATTGAATCTTTGATTGGAGAAAAAAATTCAAAACGTTCCAAAGAAGATTAGGTCAGAACACGACATTCATTATTTAGAGACAACACCACCAACCGAAAAAAAAGGACATCCAACTAAACCATGTCAAATGTGTACCAGAAATAAAAAAATTCCAAGAAACACGCTATTATTGTCCATTGTGTCAAGAAAAGCCTGCTCTTTGTGTAGAGGAATGTTTCAAGAAATATCATAAATAAACAATATAATATTATCGTGAATTTTAGTTATAAACTTTTCTTTATATATTTGTAAATAAAATATATATATATATATATTTTTTTTTTTTTTGTGAATAAATTTTCTGTTTTCTGATACCGTGGTTGATTTTTCATTCTTATCCCAGAAGCCCACTATCCATCAGATGCACATATTTGCTACAAATATACTCGTAACTGCACCTGAAAGGCAAGTCATACGAGTCCAAATTAACTCGTAGGCAGCATTCGACGAGTTAAGCTATCAACTTTCACAACAACAGTTTGAAGTTTGTTCCAGCAATCAACTACCTGCTGGCTAAAGGCAAACTTCCACACATCTGTTCTACAACTGCCTTTCCTCAGTTTGGAGCCCCTTCATGTTTGTAATCTGCGCTAGAGGAAGAATCCCCTCAGCATTACACCTGCTCATTCCATTCAAGGCCTTATACACCTCAATTAGATCGCTTTACATGTGCCTAGTCTCCAGAAGCTGCAATTTGCAGAACTTAAGCCTTTCTTCATAAGAGCACCCCTTTGTTCCCTTCACCAGTCTGGTTGCCCTTCTCTGTATTCATTCTAGCAACTCTACATCCTTCCTAAAATGAGGCTTCCATTTTTGGTAGGATATAGTATACAGTACTCAAGGTGTGGCCTGACCATTGCCTTATACAAGGGGATAATCACCTCCTTATCCCTGCTTTCAAAATTCCTGTATATCATTGACAAGACCCCTTGATCTACCCTGGCAACCTGTCTGCACTACTCAGAAAACTTCATATCTGACTGCACAATTATCCTGAGGTCTTTTTCATTCTCCACTGTACCCTGAGTGTAACACCACATAGTTGGTACATTTCTCTGCGGTTACTGCTACTCATATGTAGTACTTTGCATTTGTCAATGTTAAACTTCAGTTGCCATTTCTCAGCCCATCGGCACCTCCGTAGCCAGGTGGGCAGGAGCAGCAGTGCATACCACATGCTTCTTGATTAGACCGAGGTTCGAGCCCTTGACCACCAAATACGGAGGATGCGGAAAGGTCAGGAATGACCACCGCATATCCCCAGAGCAATGTGGCTTTAGTTGCTAATGCTCCTAAAAACCAAATAACAACAACAATCTCAGCCCATCTATTCAACTTTGCCAGATCCTGTTGCAGCAGCATACTGTCATTACGGTTATTAACAACTCTGCCAACCTTTGTATCACCTGCAAAGCTTGATATACCTTCATCAATATCATTAATAAATATACAAAACAACAATGGACCCAACACTGACCTCTGAGGGATACCACTAATAACATTAGTCCATGTAGAGCAGTAGACCACTCTTCTTCTCCCACTCAACCATCCTTTTATCCATTGTAGCAATTTGCCCTTAATGCCATACTAGCTCCAATTTGTACAGTAGTCTTCTATGTGAAACAGCATCAAACACTTTCCTGAAATCCAAATATATGATTCATATTATTCTTTGCATCCAGTTCCTTCGTGACCACATCATAGTATCCAATCAAATTGGTCAGACAAGACTTCCCCTTGACAAATGCACGCTGTGTCTGAATTATTGCTGCAGTCTTGTCTAAATGATCCTGCAATGCTTCTTTAACCAGTGACCCCATTATTTTTCCTGGAACAGAACTAACTGTTGGGTCTGTAATTACTTGTCACTCTTTAATCCCCTTTTGTGAATTGGAGATACATTTGCACATCTCCAGTCCCTGAGCCCAACGATGCTCTCATAATTATGGCTAAGGGTTTGCTTGCTTCCGTTGCTGCTTCTTCTAATATAACTGGATAGATGTCATCCACCCCAAGTGCCTTACTTAGGTTTAACTTCAACAATTTCTCCTCCAATTTGCTCTCAGTTATTACAAAATCATTTAACTCCTCATTTGTGAATGTAGATGCCAAATGCTCATTCAGTTTGTCAGCTATCTGAGCAGGCTCATCTACAGTCGAACCATCGATATCAAGTGGACCAATCTGATTCATTCTTTCTTTTATAGTTTATATAAGTAAAGAAGTCTTTGCTGTTTTTCTTTGCATCCTGTGCCAAAGATATTTCATAATCTGCCTTCGCTTGCCTAACCTCCTTTGTGACTTGATTACAGACTAGCTTGTATCTACCATAGGCTTCTATGTCACCTGACAATTTATGTGAATCCCATGCATTTTTCTTCTTTGCCACAAGTCTCATTTGTTCATCTGATATCCATTTGGCCTGAACCTTGAGTGGTATTACTTAGTTGGAACAAAAGCCTAATTGCTTCCAAGATTACTTCCTTGAATGCTTCCCATTTTAGTTACATCTTTAAGTAAATCTCACATCAATACTCTGTGATCACTGCTACCTAGTGGTTCCTTTGTTTGTAAATTCTTACTGTATGAATAATCACTGCTGATAATCAGATCAAGAGTGTTACTCCCTCTTGTTGCCTCTCTAACATGCTGCCGAGAAAACATCTAATAAATCCACAAAAGCCTTGCTAGTGTGCGAGTGACTAACCCACAAGTTCCAGTCTATATCTGGGAAGTTAAAATCCTCCATTACAAGGCACTCTGATTTACTGGCCCACTCTATTTCTCTATATAATTGTTCATTGTACTCATCAGTCATTTGACCTATAACAAACTCGTACCCTCATTTTTTGCTTTCCCAGTGCTTATGTCACACCAACTGACTCAACATTGCACTGTCCATCTATGTCAACTGGATGCACTTCCTTAGATTTTGTGTTTCTTAACTAATAGCATAACTCCTCCTCCCTTCCTATCCTGTCTATACTTTCTGTACACATTGTACTCCCCAAATTTCAATTCTGCATCCCTTATATCTGAGTGCCACCAAGTCTCTGATATCACAATATCCGCCTTGGACGTCTTAACTGGCACTTCGAATTCATCAAATTTGTTTACTATACTCCTAGCATTGGTGTACATGCACCTGTTCTTACTCTTAGTTACTCTAATACAGCCCATGTATTTACTTGTTTCATGACCCCCAATAGTTTTTGAAATCCCTAATAACTGGCTTTCTGGGATGCTGCTCATTCCAATAAAAGCAGTGTAAGAATCATTTCCACCTCTGCCTGCAGCTACTGTTAACCTATTAGTCTGTGAATTCCCCCAAGCTAGCAGTTTTCCGACCCACCTAACATTGCCTCGATAGCATCAGCAAATATTCTACATGTAGCAGAAACTCCTAAAATTGGAAATGTTGGGACATTTCATGATGCTGGATGTAAACTGCATATATCTTCAAGTAGGCACAAAAAAGGTGGCACTATATTTTGACAGAATGGCAAAGCAACATTGCTACAACCACAGTTATAGCATGTTTCTCACTAATGAAAACCTTCCCAAGCAGCACATTTCTGAAGGTATGAATGCAGAAAGTAGGGGTCTGCTTTCTGGGAACCAGCACACCTGTACGATACTGACATAATATATGTTAATAGCAGCATGCAGTAAAACATGTCAGAGGTGGTCAGTGCTCATTGTGTTAATCTAGCATTTACTATAATGAATTTTTGCTTAGAATTCATTATAGCAGCTGTTATTACCAGTTGTAGCAGCTGAGGCACTGGATATTGTGTCTGTTTACTTTGTTTGTGCTGATTGAAGGAATGAATGAGTGAGCAATTGGGCAGTATGGTGATGTGTACTCAGTTTATGCAATTCTTTTCTATAGTGTTTTGCTTTTTGTCAGTTAGTCCCAGTTTTTTTTTGTCAACATGCAGTCTTTTCCAAAATATAATTAAGTTGTTTGATTCATTTTTAATTTATTGAAACAATTGCCTTTTGTGTCCTTTAATTAATTTAAAAAAAAAAAAAATCCATGAGAATTGCTTCCTCAGTTCACCCTATTATTTTTTTCACCCTAATAAAATATCACCCTATTGTCTTATTTTCTTGCTTTAATGTGCACTTCCTGGTATAAGCTATACAGCTGCATGTTCCATGTTGCTATTACTAAAGTGATACTACAGAGACCTTGTGCTGTTAACCTGCTTTAGCAGCCATAGGAAAGTTTCCCAAGGTGAGTGATACCACAATTATTATTGACAATTACATGTGTAATTAATAGTTATTTTAAGCTTAAAAGTAGTGCAGAAAATCACTTGCACCACAATTTAAGTTTTAAAAAAAAAATTTAAATAACAGTAGCTATATATACAGTAGAACCCAGGTAAGAAATTCCCGCATAAGAAGTTTTTCCATGTGCTAGGTTTGGTTTCTTAATTCCCAATACAAAAAACTTCCATCTGTTGTAGTGAAGGTCAGCAACTTAAATAAGTTCAAGGTAGAGCTAGACAAACATGTGGAGTGAACTCTATATATTGTAATATATTATTTTCCCACGTGAGAAGTTTTCCTGCATAAAAAGCTCATGATAAAGAATACACAGTGTATTATTATAATGACGTTTTCCCACTTAATAAGCCTAGGCAGGCGAAGGCAGATTACGAGAAATCCTTGACAAAAGATGCTAAGAAAAACAGCAAGGATTTCTTTACTTGTATAAACTCTAAAAGGAAGGGGATGAATCTGATTGGTCCACTTGACATCAATGGTTCGACTGTTGATGATCCTGCTCAGATAGCAAACGGACTGAATGAGTATTTTGCATCTACATTCACACGTGAGGAATTATTAAGGTTTGAAAATGGCAGAAGGTTATCAAATTGTAGCAGGATACTTAATGATTTTGTAATAACTGAAAGCAAAGTGGAGGAGAAATTGTTGAAGTTAAACATAAGAAAAGCACCTGGGGTGGATGGGATCTATCCAGTTATATTAAAGGAGGCGGCAAAGCAACTAAGCAAACCCTTAGCCATAATTATGAGAGCATCCTTGGATTCAGGGGAGGTCCCTACGGACTGGAGATGTGATGTGCAAATGTATCCCCAATTCACAAAGGGGGATCGAAGGGTGACATGAGTAATTACAGACCAGTTAGTTTAACTTCTGTTCCGGATAAAATAATGGAGTCACTGGTTAAAGATGCATTGCAGGATCATCTAGACAAGACTGCAGCAATAATTCAGACACAGCATGGGTTTGTTAAGGGAAAGTCTTGTCTGACAAATTTGATAGGATATTATGATGTGGTTACAAAGAAACAGGATGCAAAAAATAATTTTGATATCATATATTTGGATTTCAGGAAAGCTTTTGACACTGTTGTGCATGGAAGACTATTGTACAAATTGCAGCAGAATGGTATTAAGGGTAAGTTGCTACAATGGATAAAAGGATGGTTAAGTGGGAGAAGACAGAGGGTGGTAATCAATGGGTGCTGCTCTTCGTGGACTAATGTTATTAGTGGAGTCCCGCAGGGTTCGGTGTTAGGTCCACTGTTGTTTTGTATATTTATCAATAATATTGATGAAGGTATATCAGGCTTAATGTCGAAGTTTGCAGATGATACAAAGGTTGGCAGTGTTGTTAATGGCAGTAATGGCAGTGTGCTACTGCAACAAGATCTAGATAATTTGGGCAGATGGGCTAAGAAATGGCAACTGAAGTTTAACCTTGACAAATGCAAAGTACTGCATATGGGTAGAAGTAACCCCAGAGAAACGTACCAACTGTGTGGTACTACACTTAAGGTAGTAGAAAATGAAAAAGACCTGGGAGTAATTGTGCAGTCAGATATGAAGTTTTCTGTGCAATGTAGACAGGCTGCCAGGGCAGGTCATGGGGTTTTGTCAGTGATATATAGGGATTTTGCTAGCAGGGAGAAGGAGGTGATTGTCCCTTTGTATACGGCAATGGGCAGGCCATGCCTTGAGTACTGCATACAGGTCTGGAGGCCTCATTTTAGGAAGGATGTAGATTTACTTGAGCGTGTACAGAGAAGGGCAACAAGATTGGTGAGGGGAATGAAGAGATCCCTCTTACCAAGAGAGGCTTAAGTTCTGCAAATTGCAGTGGCTGGAGACTAGGCACCTGCGCAGTGATCTGATTGAGGTATATGAGGCCTTGAATGGGTTGAGCACACTGAATTCTGATGGGATCCTTCCACTTGTTCAGATTATGAACCTAAGGGGGTATAAATTCAAATTGAGGAAAGACAGATGTAGAATAGATGTGTTGAAATTTGTCTTTAGCCAGTGGGTGGTTAATTGCTGGAACAAACTTCCATCTGTCGTTGTGGAAGTTGACAGGTTAAATTTAAGGAGGAACTGGACAGGCATTTGGAGGGAATGGTGTTTTTTTTTTTTTTTTTTTTTTTTTTTTTTGGCTGTTGCTGCATAAGCTCATACACTTGCTTTCTTGCATCACATGCTACTGCTACTTCTACACTTTATTTCTGTAGACTTCCATTAGTATTTTTGGTAATTCTTTAAGAAATATGGTTCAGTTTATAAAATAATTTGCAGAGAATCTTTTATTGTGAATATTTACAAGTTGATGAGTGGAGAAAAAGGAAACTACATGTTTTGATCAAATTTATATAGAAAGTGTGATATTTTTAATGTTGACGAATTAGGACTCTTTTTTTTATAACCTACTGCCTAATAAGACATGCATTCAAAAGACAGAATTGCCGTGGTGGTAAACTGAATAAGGAGAGAATTACAGTACTAGTGGGGTCTAATATGGATGGCTCAGAGAAACTACCATTGCTTGTGATAGGAAAACCCAAGAAACCATGCTGTTTCAAGAATGTGAAAACACTTCCATGTAAATACAGGAATAATAAAACTGCATGGATGACCTGTGTTCTTTTTGATGAGTATTTAAGCACTCTAGATTCAACGATGGCAGGAGAGAATAGAAAAATTCTTTTATTTGTCGATAACTGCCCTGCTCATCCGGAAAAACAATGAGCACTTGAACAATGTCCATGTGGAGTTCTTCCCTGGGGATTTCATGTGCAATTATGCAACCAATGGATCAGGAGTGATCCAAGTTTTAAAGATGCTGTTATAATTAATTCCTTTAAAAAGGCTGGATTCTATAATGATATAGAAGAAAATGTTGATAGTGTTGAAAGTGGTAAACAGGAACGGATTCCTTTTGACGAATGGGATTTACAGTAAATTTTTATGATTATGTTAATGTAGACAATGATGTTATCGCATGTGAATTGCAAAGTATTGAAGATATTAGCAACGAAGATCGAAACATGACTGATGGTGAATCTGAACAAGAAGATGAGTCTCCTGTACCAAGATTCCGAGATGCAATGATTGGCTTTTCCTCACTGCAGCAATTCTTTCATAGTGTAACCGATGTTTCTGTGTCAGTGTTGAAATGTGTTAGGGTAATTGATTTTTTCTGTATGAAGCTCTCCCCAAAATATTTGAAGCAGTCTTTGGATAGCTACTTGAAAAAATTATAAATATTTTTTAGTTATTTATTTATTATTATTATTTTTACTACTTGTAATTATTGTAATTGATTTTTATCATTCTCATTACCTTTCTTCTCATTGCACCCTGTTTATAATTTTGAAATCTTATTAAATCATACTAATAAATATTGTTTTGCATTAAATGACAATTTTTATTCGTGTAGGTAATATTCCATACCCTTAAATCGTTTTCCCTCGTAAGAAGTTCTAAACCTTTGGTCCCCTGGAAAACTTTTTATCTGGGTTCTACTGTATGTGTGTGTGTGTATATATATATTTATATATCAAAGAGTTTTATTATTGGAAAGCTTGTGGCAAAGTTTCCTATGGTTACTTTATGTATAACACAGTGTAAGATTTACTAAGTAGGGGAAAAAATAAATAAAAGTTATGTGGTGTGTAAGTATAATCCCCCCCCATAATTTGGGTAATGTTTATTGCATGTCACATTTTTTGTTTATCCTTGTAGAGAAACCATTGCTAGAGTTACAGGGGGAATGAAGGTAAAGGCTGATAGAGATGAAGCATCTCCTTATGCAGCCATGTTAGCAGCCCAGGACGTTGCAGAGAAGTGCAAACAAGTTGGAATTACTGCACTCCATATTAAGTTAAGAGCAACTGGAGGCACAAAGTAAGTATTGTCTAATTCTTTTACCACAAATCATTTCCTACAGAATAGCAAAGAAATAGATAGATATGGTATACAAGATATGGCTAAAAGGTCCCAGGCATGGCTTTATAAGTAAGTTAAGGTTGAAACCTATTTGTTTTTGTACAACAGAAGTAGTTTCCTTTGGCAGCTTTGCATGATGCTATTCTTTTCTGCCACAATTGGTAACATTTTTAGAACTCATTTGGGAATGGTCATTTAAGTGTTGTCAACATACATTACTGACCTTCCTCCAGAGACCAAAATATGCCCCCTTCAGTGTAGTTTTGATACTTGGGACTCAAAAGAGTCAGATGAAACCAAATAAGTGAGAGTAGGAAAGCTATTCCATCTGAAGGATTCATTTTTATATAGAAATTGTATCACTGATAATACACTGAGCTGGAGCATTGTCACGATCAGCTTACTTTGCACATTTTGTTACATTTTCCTCAAATCCTTCGAGTTTTGAAGCGAAATGAATTCTGAGTGCATAGTTCTTTTTTTTTTATCAATGAAAAACAATCAGCATGATTGAATTTTGGTTTGCTTATGCTTTCTTTTTTTAAAATTTTTTTTTTTAACCTTCAATGTACTGTACTGTCTTCCAATGTTTGCTCTGCCCTTTGTCTTGGAATCATAGTGGGTTTAAAAATTTTATTCCTTGTAATGACATAATTCAAAATAGAATAGTTCTGCTGAAATTTTGTTTGAAAGGTAGATGCAAATTCTTTTTTTATTGGTCATGAATTGAGTGTTTTTTTTTTTTTTTTTTTTGTTTTTTTTTGCCATCTCTACACACCCTTCATTTCAAGATTGAAATGAAGATCTGTGGAAAGATCACTAAATGACAGCAAGTAAAGTGACAATTAGCTTAATGGGAGTAACAGATTTACGCAGTTTGTAAACATAATGCGGAGAGTAAAATTTATTTTCAAATTGAAGAGTAGTTAAAAACCACATTTAACTGGTTAAATGTAGATTTTAGAAAATTGGTAGACCTTGTTTCTGATTTATTGAACAAAACACCGTGCTAATTTTTGGAAGATAATTAGATATTTTGCTGGAATATTTTCATGACAAAAACACAGGCATGGCACCTCTGGTATTCATCTTTACTGAATATCAGGTAATGAAATTTCTTCAAACATCATTTCTAAAAATATGAGCTTCTGTTCTTTTTCATTGCCTGAATGGTTAAATGTGAATTATAAAAAGTTAGTGGATTTTGTTTCAGGTTTATGTTGATCAGAACATCATGCTAATTTTTGAAAGATAACCAAATATTTCATTGGAATAGTTTCAAGACCAGCAGAATGTCATGGTGTGTTGTCTTATTACTTATGAAATTTTGAAATGAGATACTAACCTGGTGATTACCAATCACTAGATTAGTATTAATTAGTGCACAATGAATTTCATTCCTTCAGTAAAAATTATGCATTTTCATATGAATGGGTGAAAAAGTAGTCATCGTAAATGATCACCAGGGCAGAATTAACATTCTGCTGGTCATCATTTAAGATCGAATCCTCTGGATAGTCCAGATAAAAAAAATTATTTCTTTTGTAAAGCTTGCACCTGTATTTATTAACCTTTCAGTACTTTTGCCTTTAAGTTTGGAATACATAATTAATATATAATTTGGTATAAATTCTTTACTGGATGCTTTGAATGAATCGCTATTCACTATAGTTCCCGTGTTAATATGTGCAAAATCCGGTACAAATATCTGGTAATTTTGTTCATACTGAATGCAAAACTTAAATTATCTCAAATGTAGAATTTTTCAAACTGCATTATATTGAGTAGTGACATAAACTTCTGTCATTGACCATAACAGTGCCTTTAGTTGCTGTTGTGAAGTATAGTATTTTTATTTAGGAGATATGTATCTTTTATTTTTTCTTGGCTATTGCTCAAAGGTAGTGTTGAAGATACTAATGTTGCCTGTTTTTCTGATAAAATATGCTGCTATCCAATATGAATTATTTGGCTTAACCTTTCTATTGAAAGGAATTTCATGCAGTGTTTGTTGACATTGAATCAATATTTCATTAACTTCAAATACAGTCATTACTCATTGTGCTTGATTTATTTTTTCTCATTCCCGAATTTTTTTCTGAGTACACATTATTAAATAGAATGCGGTATTTTCCTAATCATAGCCATTTTCTTGACATTATTGGAAAAATGGGCATTCCACAAGGGGAATACCGTTTCTGCTTCCCCCCCCCCCCCCCATCACTTCCAAATTTTGTTTATACTGTTTTTTCTTTATTTCAATATTCAATAATTTTGATTCTTTTTCAGTTGAGCTAAAAGTCTGATTAAACAGTTGTCTACAGCATATAATTTTATATGTATCTATTAATTTAGAAAAGCTAAATATATAATAGATCCTTGATTTTTCATTAACTGCTTGTGGATAGTATCTGCTAGACGTTACAGGTGTTGATGTGTTTTGTTCTAAAAACAAAAACACCTGCATATATATGTATATATAGAATATTATTAGAAAAAGTAAATCAATCCAATAATAAGAATACCATCAGGGACTTAAGAAAACGCAAAAAAAAAAAAAAAAAAATTTTTATTATCGCTTTTTACCGACAATCTAGATGACTTCAACTGGGGCCAACCACCCAGAATGAAGGCAAAAAACGACAAAAAGTTCTCTCTTTCTGTGATGATCAATATATGCTAAGTAATTTAAATCTAAACCAAATATAAACCAGTATAGGCCGAATATAAATCGAATATAAAGTCAAGAAAGCAATAAGCATAATTAATTTCAAAAATTTGTTTTCTGAACCTATCGTTTCAATATAATTTTCAATAAAATCGTTATATTTAGTGCCATGTATATATGTAAATAGGATACACTTTGCATTCTTGGTGTCTTATGGCGTAGAAAACTTGTACCCACCGGCTTGCAAATTACAGTGTATCATTTTTTTTTTTTTTTTTTTTTTTTTTAATACATATAGTTAAATTCATTTAAATTTACTTAAATTCACGCTGAGATAACATGCAAATTCAGCTCAGGGTCCTACTATAGGAACGGGTTTGCGATCCCGGGCATTCCCGAGCCACAACTTATATCTTGTAATGCCTTTAAGCTGTCCTACACTCTTTATTTTTTTTATTTCTCCGAAATTATTAGGGCAATCCGAGGACGTAGGAGAAACTATTTCTTATCTATACCACTATTTTTCGCCTTTGTGGAGTTCAGGTTCTATTTTTCCTACTCCTTTAGTTTTTTTCTTCTTACTATCTGCATGTTTCCCCTTGCGTTAATTTAATTATTTATTTATTTTTACCGTATCCATCACATAGGGGGCACCACATATTATTTTGACAACTATTACATTATGTCCTAGATACGGTCAAATGTAGTATGTATTATATATTTAATCTTATTTTAATCATTAAATTACGTTCTCTGTCGGGTCAACGATGATTAATATATGCTTACATTTATATTTTACTTATATTTCTTACCTTTGATTCTAATATTTCAAAATTTTTTCTTAATTAATTATCTTCATTCGATTTATTTATATTCGATTTATATTCGGCCTATACTGGTTTATATTTGGTTTAGATTTAAATTACTTAGCATATATTGATCATCACAGAAACAGAGAACTTTTTGTCGTTTTTTGCCTTCATTCTGGGTGGTTGGCCCCAGTTGAAGTCATCTAGATTGTCGGTAAAAAGCGATAATAAAAATTTTTTTTTTTGCGTTTTCTTAAGTCCCTGATGGTATTCTTATTATTGGATTGATTTACTTTTTCTAATAATATTCTATAGACATTATGGGTGTATTGCATGATTGCTTGCAACTGCATTAACCCATAAATATTAGTTAATGTCTTTTAACTTTCTTTCCTTTTATCACTAATATAACTATTAATATATATATATATATATATATATTTATTATTTATTTTTTTTAAATTACACTATTTACTTTTTAATTACCACAATTGCATTTGCATAAAATAATGACTAAAATGGAAGGCCAATGTAGAACCATGCAATCCTGACTACAAGTTTGGGAAGTCCTACTTTACATATCATGTAACAGATATTTTCATAAAAATAAAATGTGACTAATCAGGGCATTTGTTACATAATAATATAAAAGTTAAAGTTGTTATGGAGAAGTGCGATGGTATACTTATAAACAGCAGAGAAGGCATAATTCAAATAGCAGAAGACTACTATAGAGAATTATACAAGGAGCGAGGGAATGATACCAGCAGTGGGGAAGATGGATTGCAAAGTAGCAACACATACGACATACCCGATATTCTTCCTGATGAGGTAGAACATGCATTGAAGAAAATGAAGAATCGGAAAGCCCCGGTGGAAGATGAAGTTACTGTAGAGTTGTTAAAATTGGGAGGAAGAGACATAACACAAAAACTGGCAAGGCTCTTCACAAAGTGCATTAGAAAAGGTATGACACCTAAGCAGTGGAATAATGCAATCATAGTTTTGCTGCATAAGAAAGGAGATAAATCAGAAATTGGAAATTATAGACCAATTAGCTTGTTATCCCACGTCTACAAGTTGTTCACAAGAGTCATTACTAACAGATTAGAAAGAATACTGGATGAGAATCAACCGAAAAAGCAAGCTGGCTTTAGGACAGGATTCTCAACTATGGATCACCTTCTCGTAATATCACAGCTAATGGAGAAAGCAAATGAATATAAAACACCATTATGCCTGGCATTTGTGGATTATGAAAAGGCATTTGACTCCATACAGCATAAGGCAGTGTTTCGGGTACTGGAAAGACAAGGCATAGATACCCCATATATTATGATTGTGAAGAAAATATATGAGAGTGCTACCGCCTTTATTAGACTAGACAAATTGAGTAGGAAATTTAAAATCGAGAAAGGAGTTCGACAAGGAGACACAATATCTCTGAAACTGTTTACTGCTGCCTCTTGAAGCTTTCAGAAGATTAGACTGGTCGCAGAAAGGAGTCAATGTGAACGGAGAGTACCTAAACCATTTACGATTTGCAGATGACATTGTGGTCATAAGCCACGATCCCAAAGAATTAGAGGAAAATCTTAATCAGTTATGCACAGTTAGTAAGGATTTTGGACTAAAGATGAATATGGCTAAAACAAAAGTAATGATGAACAAGTATGCCACGGAAAGGGAAATAATGATTGAAGGAGCAGTAATTGAAAAGGTGGAGTCATATACTTATCTGGGACAAGTTATTAGCTGTAATAATGATAAATGGCTGGAAGTCAAGAGAAGAATAAATTTTGGATGGATAGCATTCAGGAAATAGTCACATACTAAAGAGCAATATCTCAGTTTGTTTGAAATGTAAAATAATGAATAAATGTATACTCCCCACCATGACTTATGGAAGTGAAACTTGGGCACTCACCAAAAGAATGGAAGAGAAGCTGAGAACTACACAGCGAAGAATGGAACGAATTATACTGGGAATCAGACTGTTAGATAAGAAGAGAAACACATGGATTAGGCAGCAAACTCAAGTAAAGGACATTCTTATCAAAACTAAAGAACTAAAATGGTCTTGGGCAGGACACATAGCTCGAAGACATGATGACAGATGGACTAAGAAAATAACAGAATGGTACCCAAGAGGAGCTAGAAGAAAACCTGGAAGATAAAGGCAGAGATGGATAGATGAAATTCATGAGTTTTTGGGTAGTAAATGGATGGCCAGTGCTCAAAACAGAAGGAACTGGAAAGTTGCTGGAGAGGCCTTCATCCTGCAGTGGATTGAAAATGGCTGATGATGATGTGTTCAAAAAGTTTCATTGCATTACGTAGATTCTAAACAGCCCCCATCCTTAGCAGTTAATAGAATTTAAAAGGATGGTGACAGTTCCTTTAAACATTATGGAGAAATTTTCAATAAATCTTATTGGTTGATAGTGTGACGGTCATCATCTGTGATCACACAGTCAACCAGATGTCTGCTTAAATTCATTACACTAGTCTAAGGTTTTGCAGATTGAAAACTGTGAACAGTTTTTATTCCATATCTAGTTTGATTACCAAAGCTCGCTGTTAAAAAATATAACAACAGGTAACATCAAAGCCTTCAAAAAATGGCGTTGCATTTGCTGCAAACTTCTGATTGTGTGTGTGTTCATCTTAGAGTATAAACAGAAAAAAAATAAGTAAATTCCCCACCACACAAGTCAAACTTACAGGTCTAAAGTTAACCTTTTGAATGAGAGATACATTTGCACTTCTCCAGTTGGTAGCAACTTCCCCTGAATCCAATGATGTCCTTAGTGTTATAGTTAAGTGTTTGTGCTTTTGATGTTGGATAGGTTCCATAAGCCTCGGGTTTGTTTGGCTGCAGCAGTTTCCCTTCTTGCTTCTTTTGATATCATAAAATTGTTTACCAATCAGTATTAGAGAGATGCCAGCTAACTGCATGTCTAAAAATGTCTTCATGCGTGAATATAGGAGCAAAATATTTATTCAGTTTTTTAGCAACCTGTACAGGATTGTCAACAGCTGTACTACTTATATCCATTGGAACAACGTGATTCATTGCTTCTTTCTAGTATTAATATAAGTAAAGAATTATTGACTCTTTGCATTCTTAGCTGATGACTTCTCATCTACTTTAGCCTAAGGAACTTGATTATAAGCTAGTTTATACTTTCTGTGGGCCTCTGTTTTCCTGATAATTGATAATCATTCCATGCATTTTTCTTCTGTCATTAGGGTCACTAGTTTATTTGACATATAGTTTTGTCTAAATCTTGAACAGAAATTTTAGTTAATATTAAAAGTGTAGTAGCATCTATGATTGCTTCTTCAAACACTTCCCCATTTGGCATGTGGTTTTTTTGATGCCTACTGAAGGGAAAAAAAAGTTTAGTGTCCGAGCCCATTACTGTGTACCGGGTGTATTAGTAAATATCCCAAAAAAAAATGACTTGAATTTAAAAATTAAAATATCTGTTAAGGTGACATTGTGAATTTTAGTTTTCCTTCCTTATTGGCCCCACTTTCTACATCATTAGTTGTTTTGTTATTGAAGAAAGTTAGCCATAAAAAATAAAATAACATGCTTTCTTAAGCCTAATTAATGCAGTTATCGCAAGGTGAGAATTTAAAAATAGTGTCATCTCTCACATGAAATTATTGAAGTGCTCCAGCTTCATAATCGGCATTCTCCGATTGTTTATGCCTGCTGGCTTTGCACTACTGCAGCTTCTGGTTGCCATTCAATTCTTGAAGCATGTGGGCTTTTCAGTTAGTTCTCAGTGATGCTGGCCATAGCAACTGCCAAGATAGCACCCAAATGCAAATGGTAATACAGGATGGCCTCAATTAACATGATTAAATCGTCCCGTGAGCGCATCGCAAAACAGAAACATGTTAATCGAATATAATATTACGAAAAATTATAATTGGTCCTTGACCTTCAGGAATGTCCATAAAGAATTTTAAAAATAACTTTTAATTGTATACCATGTAAAATATAATGAAAATAATTATGGAATTAAATGTTTATTGCATAAAACAGCGTTTCCCAAGCTGTGCGCAGCTGAATATTTTAAATTTGAGAGAAACAGCAATACTCAACATCTGTTGGACACTGTGCGAACTAGGCGCCTCCGTAGCCAGGTGGAAAGGAGCAGCAGTGCGTAGCACACGCTTCTTGGTTAGACCGGATTTCGAGCCCATCACCACCAAATATGGAGGATGCGGAAAGGTCCGGGAATGACCACCGCATATCCCGGAACAATATGGCCTTAGTTGCTAATGCTCCTAAAAACCAAATAACAAACAAACCGTGCGAACTACTAACTGAACGTAGTTCGCAGTTTCAACATTACTTATTAAGTTGTTTGGACCTAACTACTTAATAAACGGAACTGTTAGGTATTTCTTTTTTGCCTAGGGGCACTGAAAAAATTACTGAGATACTAAGGGCACCATGAACCGAGAAAGTTTGGGAACCTCTGACATAAAATACACAATGAAGAAACTGTTTGATACGGAAATATTTGAGCAGTGTTGGCTTTATTTTTTCATCAATCAATTTCTGATAGCCGACAAATCTTCTCTAGGCCCTGGCAAAATAAATATCGCAGAGGAACCTCAAGCAAAAGGTTTGAGGTTCTCTGTGATACAAAAGATTTTATCTAGTTCTTTTACTGTTATCTTCTTCGCGGTAACATTTTCATCTGGCTCATTTAAAAATTAGAATTTTTAAATGCAAATCTGCAAATAACTATTAGCGGGAGACAAACAAGTAACATTTCTTCTTCCGATGGTTGGTGGAACACACTGAGGCAGGCAAAAGCTTGTTTATTGCCCTTCCGATACATGGTAAGCTTAGCGTGCGATTCAAATCTTTTTCAACTATCGCATAAAAAAAAAAAAATCTGTTAACTGGAAATTTGCATTGTATAAAGTGGTATAATTTTTTCAAATAGCGGTAACTGAAAAACACGTTAATCGGACTCGCATTATGCGAAGCCTGGCTGTAAATGTTACGGACAGAGTGGTGCATCTATAAAGTTCTAAGGGAGATATTTTAAGAAACATCCCAAGTAATCCTTGAAAATTTTCATATGCCATCTGCAGTGTTATGTAATCATCTTTGAGAAAACAAAATCCCCCCATACCTTTGATGATAGTTATTTCTTTTAATAATTCTCATAATGGTACACTCTGATCACTGAAACCTGAAGGTCCCTCATTCCCTTTAACACAAACTAAACATGAAAGGTATTAGAATCCATAATACTATAGTCCAGCAACTTAGACGGTGACCTCCACAGAATTGCTTGTGCACATCATCTAGTTCATTGCCCCTTAGGGGTGTTGAGTCAGTTATATCAAGTATAATTAGCTTCTTCCATGATGTTTTTGTGTTTGTGTAAAGGGAAAGCTTGAAAATGCTTAAATTTATTGTGGAAAAAAGTGCTAAGGGGCCAGGCTTGGGAAATTATATACAAGGTTTCTGAGTATTTGCATTGAAGAAAGTTAGATATTGATATAAAGAATTATATCAAAGCTACACATGAAGGAAAGTTAAGGTTTTCTTTTCTTCTACTGGTAAAAAGAATAGAAATAAATGATTTGATGAAATGTGCTATTCATCGCAAAATCCACAATTCATAAGCTAAAAGCATTCTTGTTTCTTTAAATAAACTGTTGCCTGTAGTCAAGGAGAACATAATTTTGGACTGTAGCAAGGAAGTTCTTCAAAAAACAGAAGGAGATTGATTATAAGTGGAAAAATTACCAGTTTAGAAAGAAAATATTAATAGAGAAATTCTCTATTAAGATGAAGAAAATATAACAATGGAAGAACTAGAGTTAATATTACAAAAATCAAAAAACCAAAAAAAGCCCAGGCATAGACAATTTGAATGTAGAACTATTTAAATATGGTGGCCTTATTAAAAAAAAAATGCACTACAGGTTGACCCTCACTGATCCGGCCTCCGGTTCCACCGCTAATTTGGACATAATTTCTGCGAACGTAATTTCAAATTTCCCGGGTCGGTGCACCAACCTGCTGCTATTATTTTGGTGGCGTTGGTTGCAGCATCAGCTGTTGGCGCAAATTTGTAAACACTGGCAAGCCATTCCCACTTGTTTCTCAGTATTTATTATTATTACCTGCTCACATTTAGCCCCAGCCATGGTTCCAATGCATTTATCCCCAGGGGCTCACATCTGGTGAGCATGGGCTTTGCACACACCCCAGGGTCCTGAGCTGGATATCATCATTCTTCTCTTTCTTGGTGATTCCCTTCTACTTCTCTGTCTCTCGGTAAATCAAAGCTAATAATAATAATAAAGGAAGTGCCTATCGTGGTGTAAAGTGCAAACATCGTACATTGTCCATAACAGATAAGGTTGAACTTCTGAAAAAACTCGATAGTGGTGTGTCTGTAAGAAGTTTAACTCTGCTTAATTGTAAATTCCAGAAATTTCTCTCAGTTCCTCTTATTTTAGTAATTTTCTTTTAGCTATTCCTTTTTAGATTTTTTTTTTTTTTTACAACTCACTTGTACAAACTTACGGAAAAACACAACACAATACGATGGATAATACAGCGCGCTTGTTTTCACAAAATCTTTAACAATGCCGACAAATTTATTGCGATGTTTGAGAGTTTGTTTTATTGCAGTGCTCGCCGTGCGTGCAATAAACTAATCACAAATGACCTTCACACGTATGCCGTAAGTAATTTACTTGGCCACATATGCCACATAAAGAAATACTTTTTTTTTTTTTTTTTTTTGATATTTTAAGCGAAAAAAAAAACAACAACGCTGACATTACAATATTTATTTTAGAATTACTAATCAAATTATCTGGTAAATATTTTTTGGTCCTGGGGAATTTTTTTCTTAAACTAGTTGGCAGTCAACATGTTAAAGGTAACGTGGTTAGCTGTTGGGTAAACTGTATGTGCTAATATAACCACCGGTGATCTGGCACCCACCCCACAGGTTCCAGCGCTGCCGGATCAGTGACGATCAACCTGTACTAAAATTATTTAACACCATACGGCATAAGTAACAGATACCCAAAGATTGGGAAACAGGAATAGTAATCAATTTGCACAAAAAAGGCTCCAGATTGGCTCCACAACTAAAGAGGGATAACATTGCTATCAACTGCTTCAAAGTTTAATTCTTTAGTATACTAATATACTAAAGAATAGACCTAATAAATACAGTGAACAATTATTACAAGAACAATATGGGTTCAAAAAAGGGAGAAGCACAATAGATGCCATTTTTTCTTAACAACAGATTTTGGAGAAAAGAACAGAGTTCAACCTACCAACATTCCTACTGTTTATCGATTATGATAAAGCATACGACAATGTTAACCGAGAAAAACTTTGGCAGATTCTACGTGACAAAAATATCCCAACCCAACTCTGGAAAGCGATGCAAAGTCTATATAAAAACTCAAAAGTATGCATAAAATATTCTAATGGCCAACTGTCAGACCCAATTAATGCCAATAAAGGAGTCAAACAAGGATGTGGACTATCACCAAATTTATTTAATATCTACATCAATAAAATTATTAAAGAATGGAGACAAACAATTAACAACAGAATACAGCTGAACAACAGGAATAAAATCCAAACTATATTATATGCTGATGATCAAGTTATAATTGCAAAATCCGAAGATGAACTACAGATAGCAGCAAATGAACTGAATAAAATAGGTAAAAAGAAAGAGATGAAAATCTCCACCTCAAAAACAAAATCAATAGGATTATGTGGAAAAAACATACAGAGTCAAAATTGCTATTGATGACAAAATAATAGAACGAGTATCTGATTTCACCTATTTGGAAAATTTAATATGAAATGAAGGGAAAGATATTCACACTAAACTACAAAAATATAATAAAAATGAAAGGAATGATTAAACGCCACTTCGGGAAAACAAATGACAACTGAAACAAGATTAAGATTCCACAACATCACTTCAAAATCAGCTCTCTTCTACAGCTGTGAGACTTGGGTCATAAATAAGAAAGATGCACACAACTAGAAGCAGCACAAATGAAATTTTTAAGACCATTATTAGGCTTTACAAGATTAGACCACCAAAGAAATATAGATATTCGTGAGAAATTAAAAGTACATGACCTAGTAAATGACATAAAACGGTATCAGAAAAAACGGATCAGCCGCATAGAAAGAATGAATCCAGACCAGATCCCAGAATTAGCCTTTAACTACAAACCTACAGGCAAGAGATGTGGGTTGACCAACGTAACGATGGTGAGATCAAGACCACATTCGAGAGTTACAATGGAACAGGTCTTAAAAGACCTAAGCCGGACCGAGTTCATGATAATGATGAGAAATCGGAAATAGCATCATTCCGGTATCGGTACTTATGGAGGATAAGAAATGCTAGATCTGATGGGAAACATATCTCGACGAATATTTGCATTCCACCACACACAGTAGGAAGTTGTTGGCATTTGGAGAGTGAAAACGATATGCTTATTATTGGGAAGGTCTCACAATTGAATATTATTCACACTGTTAGTAGATAAAGGCTTTGTAAATGATGCTTTACTAATTTGTAAATGAAAGCAAAAGACTGGTTACTATCATGATGATATGAACTTTGAAATCAACAAATAGATTGAAAATAAACTGCTGCCAGATCTATCTCCAGACTGTTATTGTAATGGACAATGCCAGCTACCATTCTGTAAAATATAATAAAAAAACCAAATTTGGCTACTTTATAAAGAGATACGACATTAGTTACGGAAAATTGAAGAAAATTCAGGCTTCCTTAAATCAGTGATGATTTAAGGAAACCTGAGCTCCTCCAATTAGTTAAAAGCTTCTCCGATGCAATCCAAATACAAAATCGATGACATTTTGAAAATGCCTGGTCATACTGTATCTCAGCTTCCTCCCTATCATGCCGATTTAAATCCTGTCAAGTTTGTAATGGGAGATATTAAATGGCAAGTTGCCAAAGATTACATTTCTTTCACTCTGGATGGCATTAAAGAATTGGCCAAAGCAATTTTCAGACAGTATGCTCCTGATAAATGATAGAAATGTTGTGATCACATAATTATATTTGAAATACTAATATTGGGAAAATAGAAGTTGAATAGATGAGGAAATCGACAGATTTATTATTAATATAGCAGACGATTCATCTTCAAATACTGAAAATTGCAATTCACATTCATTTGATGAGGATTTGTAGTTCATCCCTTGATGATATTATGAGTAAGTTGACTTTAATTTTCCAAAAAAAAATTTAGCATATGATCCAGTAATGATTATTTCAAAATACTGTATAGTTTATCCTGTATATTATGTAATCTGTTACAAAAATTCAAATAACCCATTTGTACAGTACTTGTATAACATGTATTTACACTACACAAATTCGATCATACACGATTTATAAATAGGGGAACGATATCGTATATAACACAAAGCGAATTCGCTTATGCACGATTCGCCTTTGTGTTTACAAGAAATGGCAGTCGGACGTGGAATCACCCCAGCTGAACACAACACGATAGGAATGAAGAGAAGATTCTGAAAATGTATTTGTTTTTTATAACAGTGAAGGGGAAACACATTTCACCATAATAACGTAAAATTCCAGTTATCGGTATTATCATAAATGCAATTAGATCGAGTTTACTATCAGTTTATAACAGATTCCAATAGCAGGAACGCAACTGGAAATTGTTTTTATTGTTTTATGGTAGTAACCCCCAGAAATGTGCTTTAGTAAAACGTGAGCTAGTTAGGTGTAGAGTTGTCTCTGCCTTTACGGTGTTGTTTATTCAGTTGCTACATGCGCACAGCTTTGTTTATGTGTATCAAGCGTACCTCCTCATTTTGTAATTGTGCTTTATATTTGCCTAAAAATGAGTAAAATACTTAAAAGTTGTGAAAAGGAAGCGTCCTGGTGAAGACACTACAGATTCAGAGAGAAAAAGAAAAGCAATATTGATAAACAGAGGCGGACTGGGTCAAAAATTCTTACCCGGGAAAATTTGTAGTGGCCTCATACTACCGTTTATGGCCAAAATCCCACCGGCCTCCAACCCACCGTGGATTCCCTGGTAAGGCTTATGGCCAGTCTGCCTCTGTCGATAGAGAAAAAATATGAAATTGTGAAACACTTTGGAGCGAAATGAAAGACCATGTGATATTGCACGTGCTACAGGCCTAAATGAGGCAACGCCAAGAATTACAAAGAATGTGGAAAAAATAAAAACAACTTTCATAGCAAGAACAACCCAACGTGCAATTAAAATCCATTAGATTAAGACATAAAGACTTGGAAGAGATGGAACAGCTGTCATCTGTTTGGATAGAAAATCAAACAAAAAACAAGTTTGCTTACGATAGAAGCAAAAGCATTAGCAATATTTTATTACGATAATTTATTGTGTTTGGTAATGTTGTGATTACAAATGTGTGTTCAATCTTGGGTGGTCTACACCTAACCCTATTTTTCCCATAGGGCCTGGTGTTTATATTGCACGATTTTGCATTGCACGAGGGTTTCTAGGAACACAACTATCGTGCTTTATGAGGACTGACTGTGTTGTATATGCTCCCTGATCATCCCTGTTGATTAACCTAACACACCCTCACAGGTGAGTTTAATTTCAAGGTTGCTGTCTAAGTTGCCAACCTATAAGTACTTTTAATGTGTCAAGGAGACAGAAAATACTTCTTGAAATCAGACTAATTTCTGTAAATTGTAATTTTCATAAAATTCATGTAAAGGAAGTTTGTTTCAGAAGTAGAGGGGATAAATTACAAAGAAGAAAAGTTAGTTCTATGAGTTTGGAAAGTGAATACATGCTTGCTGCATGAGTACTGACTGGTTTGGAAGGGAGGGTATTACAGATTCCAGTTGAGAGGAAGTGTTCATGGAGCTATTTATAGAAAGGGCATGCAACAGAAACTGAAAATCCATGAGAGAGAGTGTTGGAGGGGTCTTTGTAAGAGATGGATCATTAATTAACTTGATTGCTTTGTTTTCCATAGTCTAGAAGTTTGAGCCAGTTTTTGGGTGCACTAACACAGATGTGTAAACAATATTCTGTATTAGTGTAGAATTGAGATTTGTACAGAGTGATTAGTTGTTTAAAAGAAAATTAATGCAAGGAGCATAAAAAGGAAGAACTTTTGTTGCAGAAGAAGAAGAAATATTACTGTTGTGCTTGTGCCAAGAGAAATAGAAGTTTAATTCCTAATAGAGATGCATATTTTCTAGAAATTGACTGTTAGCAAAGAAGAGCATAGAATTGGTACTCTGATTTGCCAGAAATAAAATAGGTCTGATTTAGAAGGGTTGAAGTTCTAAGTTTAACTTTGCCCCATTGGACAATTACCTGCAATTTAAGAAATTGCTAGATAATTGCAAGATATTCAAGAAGTTGGAGCTGTTTGTGCAGGGCGAGGTTTCCGAAGCTGGAAACTATAGTATGATGTGTTGTCATTAACAAAACTATAAATAAAATTTCCAGTCAGTGGGAGAAAGAATTGAATCTTAACTTGTCCTATGTTTAGGACACCCCCCCCCCCCCACAGCTGCCTACTATATGTGGTCTGTTTATATATACAGCAGACTCGATTAACCGGCACACTTCAAGACTCCAAATTTAAAAAAAAAAATCAACCAGAAATCAAAAAATTTAAGTAATAACTAGAATAGGTATAAAGAGATAATTTTGCAAGAAAAAAAAAAAAAGAGACCAAATGTTTAGTTTGTTTTAGTGCGTCGCGTCGATTGTTGTGTTCCGTTGCAGTGCAAAAGGGCAAATTTTGTTTCATTATTTATGTCAGGGATGTCCGATTTTTTTTTTTTTTTTTTTTTTGTTGTTGTTGACACGCTTCTTGATTAGACCGGGGTTCGAGCCTGTGACCACCAAATACGGAGGATGCCGAAAGGCCAGGGAATGACAACTGCATATCTCCGGAGCAATATGGCCTTAGTTGCTAACGCTCCTAAAAACCAAATAACAAACAAACATGTCGGGGACTTTTGTATTTTTGGATTAACCGGGAAATCGATTATCCGGGATTTGTTTTTTACCATCTATCCTGGAAAATCAAGAGTCTACTGTGTATCATTTTATTTAAGAATTAAAAGCTATGTGTATTTTAGTGCAAATGGATCATTTATACACAGCTAATTATAGATTAGCAAATTTGCAATAGCGGCATCGTTTAAGTTACATCTCATATTGTGAATACCTTCACGACGAGTTGCCATGACATTGCACTACTACGAATAAGTAATGCTTCACCCGAAGAAGACTATTGTTACTTATTCTCAGTGGATACCACCACCCAGACGGCACTGTTTCAGGGCTATTTGGCCCTTCTTCTGTGGGTTGGTGGGTAGGAACCCAAATGATGTAATGATGACAAAACAGTTGTGAAGTATATTTCCACAATATGAGAGATGCGTGATGGTGTATGATATAAGTTAAGACTCTAATACATTAAGGGCTTAAGCCCTGAAATGGTGCCGTCTGGGTGGTGGTATCCACTGAGAATAAGTAACAATAGTCTTCTCCTTCGGGTGAAGGAGATCTCTTTCGCAGCTTGAGGCATTAAGCCCTTAATGCATTAGAGCATTGAAAGCTAATAACAGTTATTATGATCTGAGATCAGTGACTTCCTTTGAGATTTAGAAGTCTGATTAGAGCAAAAAATTGCAGCTGCTGTTGTAATTCATATTCATTGCCAATTGCATATGATCATAAGTTACAAGTGTCATCTTACATGGTAAGGACAACTGCATATTCAGAAAAGTTTATTTTAGCTTGAAAGTCTGCAACAGAAACTGAAAATAAAATGTACAAAGAAATTCATTTTGGTAAGTAATGCAATAACAGAAATATACTGTATGTTGGGTTTTGTTTGTTTGAAATACATTGTCTGCTGTCATAATGTAGTTTCAAAAGCTCTGCCAGGATTTTAAAGTAAAGTGAGAAGTTAACTTTAAAATTTAAGCTCATATGAATGCTTTGCAAGAACTCTAATGGCATATAACATTTAAAGACCTCATGTATAATATATGGATGGAAAAATCATAGATAGGCTAATGTTTGAACCCATACTATAGTGGTAAACAATCCTGTGAAGTGTCCTCTGTTTTCTTCTAGCTTAGTTACCTGATCTCTCTCTCTCTCTCTTTTTTTTTTTTTTTTTTTTTTTTTTTCTCCCCTTGACTATCAAAAGTTGACAGCTGTGCACACTGATGTGATGCATAAAACTTTAAATAAATCTGCAAATTGACCATTTCAAAAATTCTTATTTGCAATAATTTATGCAATGGTGAATTTATATCTCTTTTTTTTAATGAAATTTTTGGTGTCATTGTCAGGTGCTTTGGTTGACATGGAAGTGACAAGATGTAATTTGCTACTTTCTTTATTTTTAATACTCTTATGTAAGTGGAATCATGATTTTATTATATTCACGTGATATTTTTATTTCTTACAGTTAAATATTAAATTCGTTAATTTCTCTCAGTGAAAAAAAAAAATCAGTTTTTTGAAAAAAATCTGTAACTAGAATTGTGCTATACTGCAGAAGATTGTAGCACCATCATAATAATTTTAGGCAACTTGGGATTTGTACATTTATTATTACAGATTGAAGTTTAATTTTGCTTCTTTTTTTGAATCGTGATCAGGAGATATGAAAAATTATTCAGTTTTTCTCTATAAAACTATTGGGTTAAGATTTAGTTGATGGTGCACCCTTCAAAATGGCGGCGAGGAGAAGAGGGGGAAAAGCAGTGATTGGCGGATTGTGACTCCGCCCACTCACTGCGTTCCCGCTATTCTCCTCGGCAAACGGTACTAGGTGACACGTGGGTGGCACAGCAACAAATACGGCGGCTGAAAACAGGATAAATCCAATAATTTCAAAAGTTCAAGTTACAAAAATACGGTTTTCGTGGATCCCAAAGTATCACGTGATATTTGAATAAGTCGGATAGAACCGAAAAGGAAAAGGGGGGGGGGAGGTAATTTTTGCGAAAGAAAAGGAACGGCAAATGAACAATTATTAAAAATAAAACAAACAAAAATGCACGTTTTTCTAAGCTATATTTTACAAGCATTAACAATGAGATTGGCTGAAAATGAAAAAAAAAAAACAGTAATTTTTAAGGAAATTTAAATAGGGGGATTATTATTTTTAGCGCAAATGGGGGGATCATTATTTTATTTTTTTAATTTTTTTCTGGGGGCTTGCCCTCAGACCCCCGTTTCTGTGGGGCTTCTGCCCCCACACCCCCGATATACGTATTATTCAGCCTTTTCCAAAACCAAACAACTTTTCTTTTTTTGTTTTATAATTACGCATTGATAAAATTAAATAATATGCTAATGAACCACGTGACATTTCTAACAGCGAAATTCATAACACGGGTGGCACGCGTGCCAGATGTTTCCATATGTTCAGGAGAACCCATGACACTGGGCGGAGTCAGCACCCGTCAATCACTGCTGTGTCGGCGAGTGTAGAGAGGGTGCACCGAGTACTAAATCTTAGCCAACTATTGCATGCCCCGGTATGGGTTGTTATAGTGATTTACGGTTTCTGATGTGTATTCTGTAGAATATCAGGATTTTTAGAGTAAACCACATTTTGTTACCAGTTACAATTTCTAAAGGAATGTTTTCCCTTCTGACTCATATAGTGTCAGCGACTCAGCAGCTTCGTTTTTCTGAAGTTTGTGGGCATAATGTCAGTTAAATATTAGGAAACAAACTGAACCTTTTAACCAAAGTGGTGAATTATTACATATCTTCCATAGTTCCAGGCTGTAGTAACAACTTGCTATGTATATGTGATATCTTCCACACATGGTTTTACTATTGATTTTGGGTGAGTGACTTCGTGATTAATTGTGACATATCTTTCTTCTTATTCCCTTTGTGTTTGACCCATTGTCTGCTTTAATCAATAATTGCCCTTTTTATTAATAATGACATTGTCGATAAAATTGCCCCTTTGGACAATTTTAGAATGTTTATGAATATTTTCTTTTCCTGCTCCTCCATTAAAGATGCTACAAAAGCCCTTTGTTTATAATGAACCTTGCTATAGTCTGGTGGGAAGAGAGATATAAGTAGATTGTACTAATTTCTTACAAGTTTTCAGCCCTTTTAAAATTTGAAATTTTGGCTGAATGAGAGATTTTTGGATAAAACTTTTGAGTGACCCTTGTATTTACTGTCATTTTTGTTTGACATAAACTTCATTTAAAAAGCGGTATATATTTCAGTTCTTGTGAAGTATTAACAACATCACTGCACCTAAGGGTTACACAAAAAGGTGCATTGTATGGTAAATGTTTTATGCTGACTTCAAGGCAGAACTAGACAAACTTTTGGAGCAAATGTTTTTTTTTTTTTTTTCTCTCTCTCGCTGATGCTGTATAAGCTTTCTTTCTTGCATCATGTGCCTCTGCTAATGCTAATGACTTGTTTCAATCGTTATATAAGAAAATTAACAGTACAGTAAACAACCAAATTACATTGTCATAAATTTTCCTTTATAACTGAAGGTTTTCATAACAAAATGTCATAAATCTTTTTATTTTTTAATTCAGAACAAAAACACCTGGACCAGGTGCACAATCAGCCCTTCGTGCCTTGGCTCGCTCTGGAATGAAAATAGGGCGTATAGGTAAGATTTGGATTTCTTTAATTTTTTACCAATATGTAATTAAGTGTAGTAGTATTAGCCTAGGTTTTTAGTGGTTACAATGTTGCTTCACTCATTCAATACCAAGCTTGCATACAGGATGGTTATAAATTAACATGTTATTGGAAGAGCTTATTAATTTTTTTATTCCTGACAAATGTCCCAAAATTACTGCAAGATTCCATCAAAAATGTTATTTGGTTGGCATATTGCAGTAATGGCAAGCCTTCCAACTGCCTCCCAACCTGTTTTGAACTCTGCCAAATTCAGAAGAGGATGAGAGGCAGTTGAGGATTTTCCAAGGTCTGGCCAGCCACCTGAAGCAGTTGCCATCATAGTGGAAAATATTTTAGAGAATAGAAGAATTAAAGCATACAAACTTGTAAAAGTATTTAACATTTCAACAATAATACATGAGCACTTGACTTGTATCAAAGGTGTACCACCTTACACCAAAGTTTGGTGCAAGAAGGTTTCCTAGAATTCATGACAAATATTGAGGGTGGAATAGACAGATTATTAGAATGGATGAGCAAATGAAGTGGGTAGTGTTTGTTTGGGTATGCCATGTAAGTAAGCTTACCTATGTGCATCATTTTGCTAATAAAGAGAGTGCAATTATGATATTCTTTAAATAAAAGAGAGAGAGAGAAAAGCATGGTTATTTGCTTAATTCTCCTTCTAAGGGATTATATGACCTGCAAATTTTAGACCATGCCCCAAATGCATTGTATGCTGAAGGCTGAATCTTGTTGGTTTTAGAACTACTATTCTACTATGCTTAACAAAACATTGTCACTTGTTTTTGCATCCATAATGGTTTTCAGCCAATCATTAACAGACATGACAGCAGGTTCGATATAAATTTCAAAATGTTTTGTAGAAAACCAACTGTAGAACAGTACTTCAAAAAATGCTGGTGTGGCATAATTTAGAAGCTTCATGACATGTAGAGTTATTGTGATTTACAAATAATCTTGTTATCTTTAATCTTGCATGTTTCGTCATTACACTTGATAATTTGACATCTTTTTGTGTGATATGTGGGGCCCCTTTATTTAAGATAAAGCATCAGCCACAAACAATAATAAATAAAAAATAAAACACTTCACCCATCCATACTCTCCAAAGAATTTGTCTAGTTCTTGAATTTATTCAAACCCCCCTGCTGGCTGAAGACAAATTTCCATACATTTATCCGGTAACCATTCTTCCTGAATTTGAATTTATGCCATTAGCACTGAGCATGCTTGATGAATTCAAAGCCTTAAATATCTCAGTCAAACCCACCTTGCCTAGGGGACTAGTCTCCAGATGTTGTAATTTGAAGAACTGATAACCCCCCACAGAGCAGGATGGGCACTCTGACCGGATCCCCCTCCTATTACCCCCTTTCACTCAGGTGGGTGCCTTCATCATTGACCCCCCCTTCTCCCATCCTTCTACTGCTTTTGCCCTTGCGCTTCCTATCTCCCCACTACCCCCTTCTAACTTTCATTCCCCCCCCCCCTTCTTCTTAACTGAGCTCTCCCTGTTTTGTAGCGTTGGCTGCCACTGGGTCCAGCCTGCCTCCTCGCTGGTCGGTAAACTATAGGTTTACCGACCAGCAGCATGAGGAGCTGGTTGGTACACATGCCTTTAGGCTAAGAGGTCGGATGAACAACACAACCCCACACTTTACGTGAACACCAACTGACACAAATCTGGCCTTTACAGAGTGTTGTTTTCGTCACATTGCTTGATGTGCAGTGGGGGGGGGAACCCTGGAGCCACATTACAATTAATACTATACACTATTCTAAACAATTCTGGAACTAGTGGTCATAAATTGAAATTACAGGGCTTGAAGTTTAGATTAGATTGTAGGAAGTTTTCTTTTAGCCAGCAAGTTGTTGATGGCTGGAACAAGTTGCCCTTGCAGATAGTTGAGGCTGACAGTTCGAATAATTCAAGGGTCCTGCTGGATACTTCCCTCTGTGAAGAGGGAAGCATGTAATTTGTATATTCTTATCTACTTGGTTGATTTTTTTTTTTTTTTGCCAGTGCAGCAAAAACCTGTGGCTTCCTTGCACTACATGGTGAATACTATTATTAATATTTTCTTTGCTGCTGTTCTTTATATTCTTTGCCTGAGACTTCTCATAATCTGCTTTGATTTGCCTACCTCATTTGTGACTTTATTAGACTTCTGTATCACCTGATAATTTATATGCATCCCATGCATTTTTATTCTCTGCCACAAGTTTCATCACTTCATCTGACATCCTTTTAGGTCTAAAACTTTAAAAATATTTCTTAGTTGGCATGAAAAGTTTAGTAGCTTCTATGATTATTTTCCTGAGTTCTCATTTAGAATTTTCTGTTGGTAAACATCATCAGTCAGTCTCACTGCATAGAATTTAAATTCTTTCTGCAATAACCGTATTTGCCCTTATGAAAGCAAAAACCTTTACCCTTGACAGTAGTTGTCTTTAATTAAATTCCACATTAGTGTACTATGATCTACGTTACCCAGTGGGTCTTCAGCAGATTCTTAAATCTTGAAAAATTGCAGATCAAGATATTACTTTCTCTTGTTGCCTCTCTAACATGCTGCTGTGCAGAAGGCAGTTGTCCAATAAATCCACAAGATTCTAGCTAGTGCGTTAGTGACCATCTCACAAGTTCCAGGCAATATCTAGAAAGTTAAAAATTCCTTATAAGACACTGATTTACTGGCTCACTTGATAGAGCTGTTTGATGTATTCATCACATTCATTATGCTATTCACTATAGCAAACTCCTGTTCTCATTTTTGTTTTCCCAGTGTTTGTCACACCAAACTGACTCAAAATTGCATTGGCCACCCATGTAAACGGGTGCATTGCTTTAAATTTTATGTGCTTCTTAACTAAGAGCACAGCCCCCTCCTATCCTGTCTGTCATTTCTGTACACATTGTACACCCCATATTCAAATTCTGCATCTCTTATATGAGCGACGCCACATCTGATATCCCAACAATGTCTGCATTTGATGGCTTTACCAGCACTTCAAATTCATCAAATTTATTTACTTATTCTCCTTGCATTGGTGTATATGCTGGTATATGTGCACACGTGCTTAGGCTTGGTTACCATAACACAGTTCATGTATTTCCTTGTTCCTTGGTGACCTATACCAGGCCTCAAACCCCCTATCTTTCTTTCTGGTCTGCTGCATGTTCCAGCAGAAGCAGTGCAATGATCATTTTACCTGCAGCTCTAGTTAATCTCTTAGTTTGTTTATCTCTCCCCCCCTCCCCAACAGACTAGCAGTTTTCTGACTCACCTATCATTTCCTCGATAGCATCAGCAAATATCGTTTCACCCTCTTATATTTAAGTGTTGTATCCCATCCCTCTAAAAACGCTCCCTCCTGTTAACAGAAACCAAACTGAGAAACATTCTACCATATGATCTTTGCACATTTTCTCCGTGACTGAATTGATTTACAAGGCTCTCTCAACCCCCTCATTGTGTCTAAACATAATTGCAGACACTTAAATTCAATCCTGAATCGCAACTTTTTCCCAACATTGCCCTGTGCTTGTTAAGTAAGTTCATCTCTTAATACCATTATTGCCAGCATGTACAACAATATCACCTTTTGTGCTCTTTAAAGATGATATCTTCTCTACAATGTCATCTATTTTTTTGCTGCTAGCTGACATACCCTGGTCCTATTCCATCTACGTATCTTGTGCGATATATTTCCCATTTTGTTCATAGAATGTAATTAGAATATTGTTTGCAGAATTTTTTAAATTTATATTAGAATATAATACTTTGGCAATGATGAATGGAACTTGCCCTCTCTGAGTGTGCTCTTGTTGATAAACTAGTTCCAGAAGGCCTGAGCCATTTAAGTGTTTTATTTTTGTAGTAGCAGAAAATGTGTATTAAGATGACTGAGATTGATAATTTGTTGCACTGTTTAAATCAGAGCATGCACTGATTCAGAAACCCTTGACAGTTTTGTCAGTACCACTAAAACATCTTATTCCGTTAATTTCCGAGGGCGTCGCCACATTCTTTACAATCCAGTAGGTATAATATGAACATTTTCTAGAAATTTCTGGAAACAGCTGTTTTTTCCCTTTCAGAATATAGGCCTGAAAAATATTTTCATTTTGAAGGGAAAAGTGCTACTGCAGTAGCACTGGATACAGAATCAGAAAGGAATCTGCTGGTGATAATAATGACGTGAATTATTTTAATTATACAATCCTTATTTTAGTTGTTAATGTTGAAAGTAATAATTTACAATGACATCAAAAGATGGGATATTTATATTAGAGGGAAAATTGTTTCTATTAAAGCATTACTTATTTAAATTAGAAGTATGAAATTAATGAATATTGTTATTCATTAGCGATATTCTTTTGATATTATCTGAAATATCAGGCAATATTAAGTCTCTATAATCAGTAAGACATCATTGCTAGTGTGACTGATAAGTTCCTTCAACTCTCAGTGGAGAGCACTAGCATAATTAATTGTTACTTTTCTGGGGATTTCTAGAAATTTGGTAAAGTCTGAAAAGTTGGCACATTTTTAAAGCTGCTGTCTCTGCCACTTCGGTAGTATATAGAACTGTTGCAAAGGCAGTCTCCAGATAGAGTAGCACAAAGAGTTGTGTGCTACTAGGAGTAAGGAGGAAAATATTTCTTCTTTTGCACATAGAGCAAAAAAGGACTAGCTGTAGCTTTGATTATATACTTAAAAGCATCCTTAGTTTTATCATAATACAGCCACTTATATAACGGTTGCATTCTGCAGAACTCTACGTAAGTTGGAATTTCCTTAAATGCTTATACAGCACTTGCAACTTTGAGTGCTGAATTTGATTGAAGCAAAAAAGAAATGTTCGATGAACATGTAAATAGAATTATTTATTCAATTTTTTTATCTCATGCAGGAAAAATTACAAAAAGAGAGAGGAGACAAGCATAACACCAGCAAGTTTTACCTTTTGAGCATAGTTGACAGAATTAACTTTAACTCTCCATCTGATAAGCATGCCGCTGCAGACATTGAAGGCTGTGTAGATTTAGAAGGGGTTTTTTCCAATACATCACAAAATTTCTCTGCAGTTGCAGAATCGGCACTGCCGACTTCACTGCATACTTTAATGTTTTGGAAACCAGCACAGTGCTTGAATCTATTAAACCACCTGTTGCTTGCCACGAACTTGGCTTGGGGTTCGCCATACTTATCCTTAATATCTTCATAAACACTTTTTGCTTTTGCTTGAATGGCCATTGGACTCAGGGGACTTGCTTCTGAATCTGATTTTCCATCCATATTATTAGAAATAGAAAAAGCATTCACTGCTGAAGCAGCGAGACTTAATTTTCATTCCCTTTCCCTTCACCATTGTAATAAGTAAATAGGAATGAAGAGAAGATTCTGAAAATGTATTTATGTTTTTTTATATGATTGAAGATTTCAGTAAAGGGCAACAGATTTCACCATAATATTGTTTCACCCTCTTATATTTAAGTACATCCCATCCCTGTAAAAACGCTCTCTCCTGTTAACAGAAACCAAACTGAGAAAAATTCCACCCTATGATCTTTGCACATTTTCTCCATGACTGAATTGATTTACAAGGCTCTCAACCCCCTCATTGTAATCCTGAATCGCAAACCCACAGAATTCCGGTTATCGGTATTATCGCAAATGCAATAAGATCGAGTTTACTACCTGTTTATAATAGATTGCACTAACAGAAAAGCCCAATAAACTGGAAGGTGCAAATTGTTTTTATTGTTTTATGGTAGTGACCTCCAGAAATGTGTTTTAGAAAAATATCACAAAGGCATTCAAAATTGATTCTTATAACAGAACATATGACAATGATGAAAGTGTAGTGCAATTTCCATTATAAAAATGACCTTTTAGAGAGATAAATAGCTTAGTTATGTAGGGAAAATTTCAACTTCCGAGATCTTGGAATGAATTGCCAAACAAAACAACGTTATTGGGTTCACATTACGATATTTTCACGTACCTCCATTTATTCCTACGGAATACATGATTTTTTTTAAGTTTGCACTGGCCGGCAAAAACTTACGCAAAGTTGAATTTCCATAAGTCAAGTATTACAGAAGCCGGGGAGTGGCTGTACAAAGTTTGGAAGATTCCAGTTGCCATGATGAAAGGGGGAAAAAAAAAAAAATTTTTTTTTTTTTTCTGGCACCTAGTTGCCAAGCTATCTTACCACTCCATTATTTGCAAATATTTATTCTCCTTTGAAAATGGACATACAATGTAATTTCACTAGATTATTTAGTGACTATTTATTAATTTCCACTGGAAATGAAGCTACACAGTAATTGTGATATGTCAGTATCATTTATCTGACTACAGGTTGTATGAATATATTATGCAAAAAAGTTATGAGGGTACTTAGTCTTGTTTGGTTAGGTTTAAACTTTAAGTTTACTTAACCATGAACACGACTTGTCAAAAAGCATTACTCAACTTGGGCTAAGGTGATGACTACAATGGTCTCGGACGGTTTTTAAATTCTATTCAGTGAGACCAACTGATAGTATTTCCAACACCAAATTCTAAATGGGAAGCATTCAGGGAAGTAATCATAGAAGCTACTAGGCTTTTTATATCAACTAAGATACTGTTCAGTGCTTAGACGTAAATGGATGTTGGGTGAACTCGTGGAGCTTGTGGCAGAGAAGAAAAATACATGGGATACATATAATGTACCTGGTGATAGAGAGGCCTACAGCAGATAAACTAGTCTGCAATCAAGTCAGAGGAGGTTAGGCAAGTTAAGGCATATTATGAGAAGTCTCTGACAAAGATTGCAAAGGAAATGCAGCAGAGGCTACTTTACTTATGTAAGCAGTAGATGGAAGGGGAAGAATCACATTGTTTTGCTAGATATTAATAGTTTCACTGTTGGTGATCCTGCTGAGGTTGCTAATGAACTGTATAGGTATTTTGTATCTACTTTCACACATGTGAAGTTTTTAGGGATCAGGATGCTAGTGTATCAAATTCTAATAGGAAACATTTATTCAATCCATCCACTTCAACAACAGATGGAAGCCTGTTCCAACAATCAACCACCACCTGTTGGCTGGCTGAAGGCAAACTTCCACAAATCTATCCTGCAACCATCTTCCTCAACTTGAATTTATGCCCACTCATGTGTAGTCCCAGCAAGTGGAAGAATGCCATTAACATTCAGCTTACTCAGATCTCCCAGCAGGTGCCTAGTCTCGAGATGCTGCAATTTGCAAAAGTGAAGACTTTCTAAGTAAGAGTACCCTTTTGTTCCCTTCACCAGTCTGGTTGCCCTTAATGCCACATTGCTCCAGTTTGTACAGCATTCTTTTATGTGTAACAATATCAAAAGCACTCTGGCATATAATGTTGGAGTGCTTCATTTCTGCAAATTATGGCATCTGGAGACTAGGCTTGAGGTGTTAAGGCATCTGACTTGTCTTTTGGCGGCTCATTTGAAGTTGGTTATACATTTTTACATGAACAGTGGATGGATGTCCTTTCATTGTTTTGAATATTGGCATGATGTTTTATAACTTGTTTCATAAGCATTAAAATTCATATACCATATTTCTTCAATTCAAAGATGCCATTGATTGTAAGATGCACCTTAATTTCAGAAAAAAAGCTTTGATTAAAAGAGTTTAACTTCATTGTAACCGTTTTGTGTCAAAAATTCTGAATACACAATTTGTTGTAGCTTTCCTTTTGGTGCATAATAATAATTAAAAAAAAACTTTGAAACAGGATTTTTCCTTTTAACTAGTTAATATGATAAATATTTACTTTCATTGTAAATCTCCATACGTGTACCCGAGAAAAAATTATGTCAAAATTCTTCACTCTTTGATGGCATTTTTATTTTAAATCTACAAGGGTTTGTCAAAGATTTCTGAGAACAGGGTATATAAAATGTATTAATATATTATAGAATAAGTTATTTTGATAACTTAATGTCTCGTAAAAAAACAGAAAAAATTGTATATCAGTGTCTTATGTAGTTTCTACAATTTAAATTTTTTATGTTTAGGTGGAAGAAGAATAAATATCCAAGAAATCTGAGCACCTTCAGTAATCAAATTTTTTATCAAACAGGGCAGAAATACTCAAGAACTGTATGAAAGAATGACAATGTTTGGAAAAGTTTCACCCAGTTATGCTGCTATTGCAAAATGGTCGGCTGAATTCAAAAGAGGAGGGGAAGCAGTTGAGGATGATACAGGGTGTGGCTGTCCATCTGAAGCATTTGTCATTGTTTAAAAAAATTTTTTAGAAATCAGAAGAATTAGTGTCTGAACTTAAACGTACTTAACACTTCTCATCGAAGCATTTTAATAACACATAAGCATTTGGGAATGTCCAAAGTTTGTACATGATGGGTTCCAGAAACTTCTCCATTCGTGACAAACAGCGAGGGTGGAGTTATCAAAAGTGAAATTAAAGTTAATCATTCCTAATTCAGGTTTTTATCTCATTTAGTGACTGGTGATGAAACTTGGCTAGCTTTTTATGATCTTGAATCCAAATTAGAAAGCATAAGGGATTTCCAACCCTGAAGAAGTTTTGAACCCAAGCTTGGCCGCAGTTGTTTGGGACAAAAGGATTGTTATTAATTTATTAGTTTGCACCTAAAACCACAATAACCAGAAATTATGCCAAATTAAAAAGCTTAAGTTCTAGAAAAAATACATACAAGGAAGGTTGTGGTCATTAGGTCGTCTTCCATATGATAATGCACCTGTGCGCAAAGCATGGGTTTCAATTAAGCCACCCACAATACAGCCTAGATCTGGTCTCAGTTGACTGTTATAGGTTGAGAAACCTCAACCTATAATATGGAACTCATTTAAAAGATGATTAAGAGCAAAAGGCAACTGTGGAAACTTGGTTTGCCCAACTTCGGGTTTTTTTTTTTTTTTTTTTTTTTTTTTGAAGGATTAAACTCTTTCCAGCTTAAATGCAATAAATATACACAGGGTGAATATTTTATTTTATTTTTAAAAAAAAAAAAAGCATAGAATTTTGTACTTGTATCTTTTATATTCTGTTCTTAGTTTTTGATCATCCTCATGTTATAAACAACTGTGAAAATTTGTTTTTTATATTAAAGATTTATTTTTAAATAAAATCTCCTTTAACATGTTTTAGGCAAAAATGTCTATGAAGAATGGTATAATCTTCAGTCTGAAAATCCTTGTCAGTTTTTTACTTAGACAACACAAATTATTTATGAAACCAAAGCCAAGAAACTGGTGGCAAAATGAGTCTGGTCATTTTAAGTGTCAGTAGCAATGATTGGGTTTTGCCATCAAATTTGATGGCAAAACTGTATACTTGCAAACCAAAGGCACCCCTATGGGTAGCCCCACTAGCTGTGTCTATATGATGACTTGTTAGTATTCAACTACCCTACATTTATACTAGTATTTGACTTTTGACTTTTCAGTCAAAAGTCATAATCAACATATATAATAAAAGAGATGCTTTTAACTTTAATGTAGTCAGTTTTACCCATTGGCACTCTAAAAAAAAGTGTGCTAACATAATACTCTCCCAGTGCATCAGAATTGCAACAGTATGCAATTACAACTGTCTCTTTTCTGACAATATCCAACTACTTCATAATAAATTGCTATCCAATAATTTCTCTGCAGCTTTCCTCTACAATCATTTCACAAAAGCAATAAATATTATAAAATTCAAAAAACTTATGAACTACAACTTTGATATAAACAACATATTGGCTATTTGATTTCATATTACTTTCAGGCCTATACGTAATGTACAGTTATATACTCCCTAGCCTATGTTGTGTCTTACGGTGTAGAAAGCTTGTGCCCACAGATTGGCTATCTACGGGGGTATTGTGTTTTGTTATGTCCTGTTTTGTGGACATTATTTTTATTTCAATTTTTCTTTCTTTTTACATTTCTTCAATAACAATACCAATACTGACTTAAACACAAGGCATTTGTCCAGTCATCTGTCCAGGGACCGACTTTGGTATAGGTTTTGCAACCCTGGACAGCCCGAGCACACAACCATAGTAGTAGTAATAGCAGTGGCATTTGATGCAAGAAAGCAAGTGTATGAGCTTATGCAGCATCAGCCAAAAAAAAAAAAAAAAATCACACCATTCCCTCCAAATGCCTGTCCAGTTCCTCCTTAAATTTATTCAACCTATCAACTTCCACAACGACAGATGGAAGTTTGTTCCAGCAATTAACCACCCTCTGGCTAAAGGCAAATTTGTGCACATCTAATCTACATCTGTCTTTTCTTAATTTGAATTTATGCCCCCTTAGGTTCGTAATCTGAACAAGTGGAAGGATCCCATCAGAATTCAGCGTGCTCAACCCATTCAAGGCCTTATATACCTCAATCAGATCACTGCGCAGGTGCCTAGTCTCCAGCCACTGCAATTTGCAGAATTTAAGCCTCTCTTGGTAAGAGGATCCCTTCATTCTCCTCACCAATCTTGTTGCCCTTCTCTGTACACGCTCAAGCAAATCTACATCCTTCCAAAAATGAGGCCTCCAGACCTGTATGCAGTACTCAAGGCGTGGCCTGACCATTGCCTTATACAGAGGGATAATCACCTCCTTTTCCCTGCTAGCAAAATTCCTATATATCATTGACAAAACCCCATGACCTGCCTTGACAGCCTGTCTGCATTGCTCAGAAAACTTCATGTGACTGCACAATTACTCCCAGGTCTTTTTCATTTTCTACCACCTTAAGTGTAGTACCACACAGTTGGTACGTTTCTCTTGGGTTACTTCTACCCATATGCAGCACTTTGCATTTGTCAAGGTTAAACTTCAGTTGCCACTTCTTAGCCCATCTGCCCAAATTATCTAGATCTTGTTGCAGTAGCACACTGCCATTACTGTCATTAACAACCCTGCCAACCTTTGTATCATCTGCAAACTTCGACATTAAGCCTGATATACCTTCATCAATATCATTGATAAATATACAAAACAACAGTGGACCTAACACCGAACCCTGTGGGACTCCACTAATAACATTAGTCCAAGAAGAGCAGCACCCATTGATTACCACCCTCTATCTTCTAGCACTTAGCCATCCTTTTATCCATTGTAGCAACTTACCCTTAATACCATTCTGCTCCAATTTGTACAATAGTCTTCCATGCGCAACAGTGTCAAAAGCTTTCCTGAAATCCAAATATATGATATCAAATTTATTTTTTGCATCCAGTTCCTTTGTAACCACATCATAATATCCTATCAGATTTGTTAGACAAGACTTTCCCTTAACAAACCCATGCTGTGTCTGAATTATTGCTGCTTGTCTAGATGATCCTGCAATGCATTTTTAACCAGTGACTCCATTATTTTACCCGGAACAGAAGTTAAACTAACTGCTCTGTAATTACTCGTGTCACCCTTCGATCCCCCTTTGTGAATTGGGGATACATTTGCACATCTCCAGTCCGTGGGAACCTCCCCTGAGTCCAAGGACGCTCTCATAATTATGGCTAAGGGTTTGCTTAGTTGCTTTGCCACCTCCTTTAATATAACTGGATAGATCCCATCCACCCCAGGTGCTTTTCTTATGTTTAACTTCAACAATTCCTCCTCCACTTTGCTTTCAGTTATTACAAAATCATTAAGTATCCTGCTACAATTTGATAACCTTCTGCCATTTTCAAACCTTAATAATTCCTCATATGTGAATGTAGATGCAAAATACTCATTCAGTTTGTTTGCTATCTGAGCAGGATCATCAATGGTCGAACCATCGATGTCAAGTGGACCAATCAGATTCATCCCCTTCCTTTTAGAGTTTATATAAGTAAAGAAATCCTTGCTGTTTTTCTTAGCATCTTTTGCCAAGGATTTCTCGTAATCTGCCTTAACCTCCTTTGTGACCTGATTACAGACTAGCTTATATCTGCCATAGGCTTCTGAGTTGCTTGATAATTTATATGCATCCCATGCATTTTTCTTCTCTATTACGAGTCTCATTAGTTCATTAGATAACCATTTAGGCCTAAACCTTGAACAGTATTTCTTAATAGGTATGAAACTTTTAGTAGCTTCCACGATTAATTCCTTGAATTTCTGCTGTCCTTAATAACTACAACTTATTTCTTGTATATGATTAGGCTGGCTGAAAGCAGTATCGAGATGTTATTCCTATGCTATCGCTTCTTTTTTCTTCTTAAACAAAGTTGTCTTTTCTACAGTACCTTGTTAGTCATTGATTCTCCCTTTGCTGGCACTTTGCCTCATTTGTTGAATTGCTTACTTCCCCGTCACACAGGTACGGTTCACTTTGACCAATTCATACTCCCCCCCCCCCCCCCCACCACCACCACCACACACGCACGCACGCTCAGGGTAACTTCAACTTATATAAATATATTCATCGCCAAAATCCGTAAAAAAAAAAAAAAAGCTTCTCGTATATGGCGTGTGTAATAGAAAATTCTTCTCGACAGCCAACTATGAGTTAATTCGATTAACTCAGAAATTTTGTTACTTGCATAATTCGGTATATTATATGAGTCAGCGCTCTGCGTAAATCCGCAGTAGTGGCACAGACAGTGCCATGTACGTTGTATTTAGTAATTTGTTACGTGTTTTTTTTTTTACAAAAAAAGAACCTAAAACATGGATAAGAAGCGACCAGTGACTGAAGAAGAGCTTGAGCTCTATGCTAATATGAGTGACTCGGAATTCGAAGAGATTTTTGACGAGCCGTATGATTCTGGTTCCTACAGTGACAACTATGAACCTAACGATTCAAGTGAGGATAGTGAAGATGAAGCCAGCTCCTAGCCTGAAGATAATCCTAATTCACTGCAGGCAACTACGTCAAATAATGACAATTTGTGGAGTGAAATAGCACAAGATCCTCCACAATTTATTTTTGAAGAGAACATTGATTTGAAAATGGACACAACAGAACTTAGTGTACAAAAATTGGTAGAGATATATTTTTCTGAAGAATTCCTTACATTATTAGTCAAACAAACTAATTTATACGCTTTGCAAGAAATTGAAAAATGTGGACAATTTCAAAAATCTGCCAGGTCGGCAAGATGGAAGGACACTGACATCTCAGGAATGAAAGTGTTTCTTGGACTTTTGTTACAAATTGGTCCTTGTTCTTTTCCTTAAATAGAGCATTACTGGAGTACAAGTGCATTCTACAATGTTATGTTTTGATGATCATTTATGAGTTGAAATAGATTCCAGTTGATATTACAATATTTTACTTCGCAGATAATTCATTGCAATCTGCTGAGAGGCTATACAAGGTAAGACTGATTTTGAATCATTTCAGTAATGTTATGTGCAATAATTACATACTGAATAAAAACATCTGTATTGATAAGTTGATGTTGTGGCGTGTGAGATTAAATTTCTGCCAGTACATAAAAAATAAAAGGCACAAATACGGAATCAAACTTTATGAACTGTGCGAGTCCAATGGCGTTGCTATGAAAATAAAAAATTACTGTGGTAAATCAGAAACTGAACAAAACATAGGTCATACTGCTGAAGTTGTTCTATATTTGCTTGAGAACTTCTTCGATAAGTGATATGTATTGTGTATTGATAATTTCTATAATTCTGTTGCTCTGACGAAATTATTATCTGCTTGAAAAACTTGTCGTCGAACATTGTGCACCAACAGAAAAGAAAATCCAATAGATTTGGTGATGTGATAATTGAAGAAAGGGGAAGTTGCATGGCAACAAAATGGCCCTGTTGTAGTATGTAAATGGAGGGATAAAAGAGAAGTTCTCGCTATTTCTAACAAACACGTTGAAGTGGTCGAGGTACGTAACCAGAGTGGAAAAATTTCAATAAAACCAAACATGATTTGAGATTACAATAGTGGAATGTCGGCATAGATCAATCGGATCAAATTCTCTTGTATTATTCAGCGCTAAGAAAAACCATCAGACGGCCGTCATGAAAAAAATTTCATTACATATTTCAGAAATATATATACATAACATATACCTCCTTTTCTGTCAAGTAACAGGTTCCACCATAAAATGTCTACAATTCAGAGAAACACATTTTGAATCTTTGATTGGAGAAAAAATTCTAAACGTTCCAAGGAAGATTAGGTCTGAACATGAAATTCATTATTAAACTGATTGCTAAATACAACTAACATTTGTATCGATTGATTTATTGTAAACTCCACTGACCTGGTGGTTGTTCGAGAGTATAAACAAGAACAGCTTTACTTTATTCATCAAAAATTTGAAAAATTTTCATATTGTTCAGAATTAGATGTGCTGATACTGAATTACATTAAAGACAGTCGGACAGGGTGTATGTCTTTAATATTCTGATACAGAATAGAGCAGAAGTAAACCAGTGTCAGTTTGAATGTATATATTAATAATAATTAAAATTCTGAATTTGGCAGTGATGAGTGGAACTTGCCCTCTCTGAGTGTGCTCTTGTTGAATTTATTCCACAACTGAGCCTTGCAAATCAGATCCTAGAAAACAGAAAAATATGTGAGATGATTACAGTTGACTATTCATTGTATTCTTTATAGTCCTGATTCGTCCCCCCCTCCACTGATTCAGTTAACCATGGGGGGGGGGGGCAAAATTTGGAAGATTCCAGAAAATAAAAAATAAACGGTTCATAAATTTTGAACCGCCCGCCAAGTGAGTACAGTCAGTCCTTGTATAGCACAATAGTGGTGTTCCTAGAAATCGTGCAATATAAATAACAGGCCCTATGGAAAAAATAAGGTTCGGAGCCGACCACCCAAGATTTGAACAGATTTGTAACCAAAACATTACCAAACACAATAAATAATTGTAGTAAAAATATTGCTATTGCTAATGCTTTTGCTTCTATCGTAAGCAAACTTGTTCTTTGTTTGATCTTCTATCCAAACAGACGACAGTCGTTCCATCTCTTCCAATTCTTTCTTGATCTAATAGATTTTGTTACACTTTGAGTTGTTCCTGCTATGAAAGTTGTTTTTATTTTCTCTGCATTCTTTCTAATTCTCTATGTTGCCTCATTTAGGCCTGTAGCACGTGCAATATCACATGGTCTTTTATTTCACAAATTTATATTTTTTCTCTGTCGACAGAGGCAGACTGGCCATAAGCCTTACCGGGGAACCCCAGTGGGCCGGAGGCCGGTGTGATGACTTTGGCCATAAACACTAGTATGAGGCCACTACAAATTTTCCCGGGTAAGAATTTTTGACCCAGTCTGCCTCAGTCTATTGATATTGCTTTCCATTTTCTCTCTGGATCTGTAGTGTCTTCAAAAGGATGCTTCCTTTTTGCACTTTTAAGTATTTTACTCATTTTTAAGGAATAAAACACAATTACAAAATATTACAAAATAATAAAAAAATTACAAAATATTACAAAATAATAAAACAATTACAAAATAAGGCATGCATATAGCAACTGAATAAACAACACCGTTAAGGCAGAGAAACACTATTAACACCTCACTAGTTTATATTTTACTAAAGCACATTTCTGGAGGTCACTACCATAAAATAAAAATTTCCAGTTGTATTTCTGCTAATGGAATCTGTTATAAACTGGTAGTAAACTTGATCTATTATTACCATATTTAATGTTGGTAATGCCTTACCGTGTGTTTATTTTATCAATTAAACTTTATTATACATATGTATGTACAAGAAAATCACGTTATATATGGGATCAGCAGGTGTTCGCTTATATCTGCGGTTTCAGCCTTCTATGGTAGGTCTTGGAACGTATCCCCTGCGGATATAGGGGTCTTACTGTACTTAGAAATGGCAAGATAGCATTACTAACCAGGGGTGTTGGCGGGCGAGCATCCTTGCCCACCAACTCCCTGATTCAAACCACGTTTTAGTAAATGACTGCTTTAAATGAAGACTGAGCTATGTTAAAGACAGTCAGACAGGATGTGTCTTTAACTTTAATATCCTGATACAGAATAGATCAGAAGTAAATCATTGTCAGTCTTTCAAGATTCTAATATATATTATTATTAATTAAAATGACATATTTGGCGGTGATGAGTGGAACTTGCCCTCTCTGAGTGTGCTCTTGATGAATTTGTTCCATAACTGAGCCTTGCAAACCAAGAAAACAGCAAGCTGTGTGAGATGATTACAGTTAGCTGTTCATCATATTCTTTAGTCCTGAATAGATCAGAAGTAAACCTTTGCCAGTCTTTCAAGATTCTTATATATATTAGTTTTAATTAAAAGGACATATTTGGCAATGATGAGTGGAACTTGCCCTCTCTGAGTGCGCTCTTGTTGATGAACTAGTTCCATAACTGAGCCTTGCAAACCTAGAAAACAGCAAGATGTGCGAGATGATTACAGTTAACTACTCATCATTTTCTTTAGTCCTGAATTTTTTCTTTAGTCCAGAAGTAAACCATTGCCAGCCTTTCAAGATTCTAATATATATTAGTATTAATTAAAATGACATATTTGGCAGTGATGAGTGGAACTTGCCCTCTCTGAGTGCTCTTGTTGATGACCTAGTTCCATAACTGAGCCTTGCAAACCTAGAAAACAGCAGGATGTGCGAGATGATTACAGTTAACTATTCACCCTATTCTTTAGTCCTGAAATTGCAGAAAAGAATTACAAATCCTTGCCTGCCCACCAATTTGCCTGTTACAACCATTTTTTAGTAAATGACTACTTTTAGACAATTTTGTATATGAGTAAAAATGAAATGATTTTGGATTATCCATTTTTTCAGCTGTTTATCTCACCAACACGGTCATCAAGAAAAGACGATACTTTTGAATATATTTTTTTTTGATGTATTAGGCTTGTGTCAGTGAGTGTGTTATTATTAATCGGAGTTATGCTTTTTAGCCAGTTAGTAATTTAGTAATGCATCCTAGTGGGAAAATTCTGTAGGTAAGATAGAGTTCATTACTGAGCACTTTTTTTTTTTTTTTTTTTTGTGTGTGAAAATGTTTTGTCATTGGCATTAAAGTGAGATTTGGTTGCAGAATAAGTTAGGTTACTAACCTTGAAACTTAGATCATTGTGGACCTAGACAACTAAATCTTACATTAAACTTTGTGTAAAAATATATACTTATGTATATATTTTACACAAATATACATTGCTCACCATTTTAAGACCTAAGAATTTTTTCATCTTGTTTTGTTTTGTTTTTGAGTTATTGAAAAGTAATCTTTCAAGATAGTATTTTACAGCAAACATGCTTCCATATTGAGGCATTCTTACAGAGAAACCAATTTGTTGTCCCATATTAAACTGTCAACAAAGAATTGCCTAGATATTTAATCAGTCTCCAGTATACACCTGTGGTATTAATAAGAGTGATATGCTAACCACTTTCTTTGTAGTTTACTGTGTAGTGTAATTAAATGTCTTTTAATTGAAGGAGCAAAAATATTTGAAACGGACAGTGGTGCTTATATGGTGAATTTCTTAAGTACAAATTTAAGATGAAAAATAAATGGAAGGCAGCTTACGTGCAAGATATGGTATTTGCTATTCCAATTCAAGGCTGTGCAAAGGTACTTGGATGCCTGGATGCAAAAGGCATTTGGAGGCTTCGTTTATTTATGTTGAGAGACTTTGATGACTCCTTTGATTGGGGGGGCCCTGGTGTATCCAATGTACTCCCCCACACTTGAACAGCCCTGTTCAAATTGCTTAATTTAAAGATGTGCACTGTTATATTTATTTATATTTTTTTATGAAATGGATTATTACATGATATGGTAATCTTTTTTTTTTATCAGCATCAGAGTTTTTGTTTAATATTTTTATGTTGAATTGGTAATTGTGCAGCTGTGTACGTTCACTGTTTTACTTGTAATAGCTTGTTTATATTCCTTAGGTTAGTTTTGTAACTCATCCTGCCATATGTGTTTCATCTCTGATAAATTGCTTTGTGTATCATTTTTAAACAATAAACAGATATTGATTGATTGATATGAAAAATAGATTTTTATATATAAAAAAATCAAAAATTAAATGCAACTAGGCATACTATCATAACAACTTGAAATTATCTATTTAATATCGATGTAGTACACCATAGATACACTGTGCTGCCACTTTATTAGGTACACCTACCTAGTAGCATGTTGGCCTCCTTTAGCCTTCAAAACAGCCTGAATTCGTCTAGGCATGGATTGAACAAGATGCTGAAAACATTGTAAAAATGGAGTACCATGCAGACATGAGTGTGTCACGCAATTCCTTGAGATTCGACGGAGGTGTAGGACTGCAACGAACAGATCTTTCCAGCTCATCCCAAAGATGTTCAATAGGATTGAGATGTGGAGACTGAGCGGGCCACTGCAGCAAAGAAAAGTCATTGTCATGTTCCTGGAACCATTCCATAGTGATTAGGACTTTGTGCACTGGCACATTATCCTGCTCGAAGTAACCATCTGACTGAGGATAAACTGTCAACATGAATGGATGCACTTGGTCAGCAATGATGCTTACATACGATGTGGCATTCAGGCGTGAATCTGTGGGTATCAGTGGATCCAATATGTGCCAAGAAAACATTCCCCACTACCTTGCATAGTAGTCGTCAGACATGACGGATCCATGGATTTGTGTTGTTTTCGCCAAATTCTGAGCCTTCCATCAACATGATGCACCAGGAACTTCGACTTGTCAGACCAAGCAACTGTTTTTCAATCCTTGATAGTCCAGTGCTGGTGTTGCTGTGCCCAGAGGAGGCGTGCTCTCTTGTTCTTCATTGATAACAAAGGTATGCGATGTGGCTATCGGCTGTTGTTTATTTTGTTCTGTGCACCAAGGTTGTATTCTGATGTGATATGCGATAGTGTGGCCCATCTGTTTGCTTGCACAATTCTAGCCATCCTCCTGACTTTTCTCATTAACAAGCGATTTTCTTCCACAGGAGTGTCTTTCAGAGTGTCTTTCTGTTTGTTGTGCCATTCTCGATACACCCTGTGGTGCATGGAAAGTTCAGAACTGCCGCTTCAGAGATGGTTTATCCAGCATGTCTTGCACCTATTACCATGCCACATTCGAAGTCAGTTAGATCACTCCTTTTCCCCATTCTTGCTATGGTTTGTACACTTAACTGATACTAGAAAGGTTGTTCTGCTGATTTATAACCACAACTGTGGTCATGTGACTCGAAACGTTGTGGGGCAAACCATTTGTGTGCGCAGCAGGGGTGTATCTAATAAAGTGGCAGCATAGTTTAACTCTTAAAGATAAAACTATGAAAGTAGTGTAAAAGGCATCAATTCATCATACTATGATCATCCTTCACAACTAGTTACCATGTACAGTACTCCCCGACTTACCTAAGGGTTGCATTCCGCAGAACTCTACATAAGTCGGAATTTCCTTAAATGCTTATGGAGCACTCACAAATTTGATGAAGCAAAAGAGAAATGTTCGATGAACGTGTAAATAGAATTATTTATTCAATTTTTTTATCTCATGCGCAGGAAAAATTACAAAAGTGTACAAAAATTATAAAATTACAAAAAGGAGAGAAGAGATGGGCATAATGTCAGCAAGTTTTACCTTTCAAGCATCGTTGCCAGAATTAACTCTCCAGCTGATAAGCATGCTGCTGAGGGCTGTGGAGATTTAGAAGGGGGTTTTTCCCAACACATCACAAAATTTCTCTGCAGCTGCAGAATCGCCACTGCCGACCTCACTGCATACTTTAATGTGTTGGAAACCAGCATGATGCTTGAACCTATTAAACCACCTGTTGCTTCCCATGAACTTGGCTTGGGGTTCGCCATACTTATCCTTAATATCCTCATAAATACTTCTTGCTTTTGCTTGAATGGCCATTGGACTCAGGGGCACTTATTAATAATAGCTTTTCCATCTTTAATATAGCACCTGAACACTGTTTTGTGATCACTATTGATCCTTTAACGAATTCTTTTATACGCACACTGTCCCTTAAAATAGTATTCACTGTTGAAGCAGCGAGACCTAATTCTGTGCAATAGATAACAAACTTTGTCCCGCTTCGTACATCTTAATCATTTTCGTCTTCATATCTAGATCAGTTTTGTTTCATTTCCTAGCACTGCCAGCACTTGCACTTTTGGTTGGTCCCTTTCCCTTCACCATTGTAATAAGTAAATAGGAATGAAGAGAAGATTCTGAAAATTTAATTATGTTTCTTATATGATTGAGGATTACGGTGAAGGGGAACTCATTTCATCATAATACCATAATGTAAAAACAGACAGAATTCCAGTTAACGGTATTATCGCAAATGCAATAAGATTGAGTTTACTACCCCTTTATAATAGATTGCATTAATAGTAAAACCCAATAAACAGGAAAGTGCAAATTGTTTTTATTGTTTTATGGTAGTGACCTCTATAAATGTGTTTTAGAAAAATATCACAAAGGTGTTCAAAATTGATTCTTATAATGGAACATATGATAACAATGAAAGTGTAGTGCAATTTCAATTATAAAAATTACCTTTTAGAGAGATATAGCCCAGTTATACTGTACAAAGTGTACTAGGAAAGTTATTCAATACACCTCTCCATCCTCCGAAACCAATCTTTAAACCAGTTCTGCCAAGTTTCACTAGGGAGTAAAGCATACTCGTTGTCCCAAACCCGTAGAAGGTCCTCATCACTGGAAAACCGCCTCCCTTTTAGCTTCATTTTCACATGCGGGAACAGTGCAAAGTCGCAGGGAGCAAGGTCTGGACTGTAGAGAGGGTGCTCGAGAAGTTTCAGTCCTGTCGTGGTCAAATATTCGGTGCAGGCTTTGGCGCGGTGAGCTCGAGCATTATCGTGATGGAGGTACCAGGTGTCCATTCTTGACTTTGGCCGCAGGTTCTTCATAGATCCAATGACTTTAGGCAGGCATTGTTCAGTATACCACTTAGCTGTGACTGTCTTCTGCGTGTCCAAAACGACACGTTCCACAATTCCACTCGATTTGAAAAATACAGCTATCATTTTCTTCTTTACAGATCGGGATTTTCTGACAATTACGGGTGTGTCGTCATCATCAAAGACCCAAAGTTTGTTTTGAGCCTTGGTCGGCAGATCGTAATAGTACAACCAAGTCTCGTCACCTGTCACGATGTTGTTCACATACCGAGATTGTCCCTTATCAAACTTTTTTAACATCTCCCGGCACCAAGTCACACGTCGTGTCATCTGCTCTTCAGTCAGTTGATGCGGCGCCCAGAGAGAACAAAGTTTCTTCACGTGCAAATGATCTTGCAGAATCGAACGAATTGCTGATGCATTTAGGCCCAAAGTATCCTCTATCTGTTGGTAGGTCATTCGCCTGTTTTCATCAAGCATTTTCCTCACAGCAGTAACATTTTCCTCCGTAACTGACGTTCGTGGCCTTCCCGGCCTCTCAGAATCCTCCAGAGAGAAATTTCCCCTTTGGAATTCTCTATACCACCTGAATATCGTTGTACGATGTGGACAATCATCATCTAGTGCAAGAGTCATTTCTTCTAAGCACTGGTCTATGGTTAAACCACGCACGAAAGTATACCGCAAAACTGTCCTTATCTCATTTCGTGACCACGATGCCATCGCAAGCACTTTACACTCTCACTACTAATGAATAACTGAGCCCATTGACTTGGCGCGGCGGCTACTATGCACGTATGAACACATCTCAACATGCAGCAACAAGCAGCTTCCTGTGATTCATTGTTGCGTCATATTGCAAAACTTTCCTAGTACCCTTTGTATAGTGAAAATTTCAACTTCCGAGATTTTGGAACAAATTACCAAAAAAAAAAAAAAAAAAAGGTGTTATTGAGTTCACATTACGATATTTTCACAATGCTGCTATTTATTCCTGTGGGATGCAAAATAAATTTCCACGATTTTTTTAAGTTTGCCCAGACCGGCAAACTCTTATGTAAAGTCGAATTTCCATGAGTCAAGTATTACGTAAGCCGGAGAGTAACTATGTTGCACTACCTTGAATGAGCAACGCTTGACTAATAGAGAAGTCTATAGTTACTTATTCTCAGTGGGTATGCCAAGTATTGCCAACTTCACAACTCAGTTGTCACATTGGCAATACCAGGGTACCTGCCCACTGATGAAATGCCAACAAGCCTTGAAACGGTGCCGTCTTGGTGGTGGTACCCACCAAGAATAAGTAACAATAGACTTCTCTATTAATGAAGCATTGCTTATTCAAGGTAGTGCAATACATTGTAACTTTTGAAATATGATCACAATATGAAACACAGATGAATTCTGTGCATCCCTTTTACACTACTTTCGTAGTTTTTTCTTTAGAGTTATCTATGGTGTATCTACACCAATATTAAATAGATATATAATAAGATGCAGATTACTATATATAATAACATAAAATACATTTTCTGTTTATACTCTGGCTCGACCACATGGTCTGAGGAGTTCAAGATCGAAAGAATACAAGAAACAGCACCATATTTAGCATTCACAGGCTTGATGAGTCCCATGATTGCTTGGTCACTTAAAGCACGTGTAATTATTTACACTCCCGCCTGACCAAAATAGTAATCTGCATTTTATTTTTTTGTTTGTATTAATATGTGAAAGATAGTGAAGTTAAATTTCTATTTGCTCAGCATTTTTACAATGCATTACTTACTGGATTTTGTACCATGTTTCTTGTAAATCTTTCTGAAATGGCAATTAGTTATTCATAATCAAAGCTGCTCTTGAATATATTTCTTATTTTTGCTTTGAATTTATGACAGCAAATACAATTTGAAGGACTTCAAATTTGAAGAGGAATTGAGTTCTCCATTGTTTTACTACTAATAAGAAATCTGAACTACGTATTTAATGAAATTTTCAAAAATTGCTTAATTTGCTCTGTTGCATTGGAATTTTTTACTAAAAAAAAACTATTGGCAGCAGTGATTCTCATTTATTTTTACAGAGATTATTTTTATATAAAAAGGTGCAAAAGCAAATATAAAGGCCACATCCTCCTTTCAAGGTTGAAACTAGATTTATCATTAAAGTTACACCTTTTTGACTTCTTTAGGCAGCTAGTTTTGGTGGCTGTTACTTGTTTTTCCATTTCTTTTATATCCCAATGGAGGTTTTCCTCTGCTCTTCACTAAAAATTTTCTGGAAAATAGTCTAGGTGCAAGAAGTGTACCGAGACACCCATATTGCAGCCTAGTTTTCTGAACTTCTCCGTCACTCATGATCATCTCATATAATTTGGATGTTTGTTTCCCAAAAAATTGCATACTACATTAGGCAGGCCAAACATCTCTTTCAGTTTGGTTCATGGGTTCTTCACAACCCATGAGCCAAATCTGCAAGCTGCTACTTGACTATTCAAATAGAGTCAAGTAGCAGCTTGCAGATTTGGTGTTCAACAAAATTTCCTCCTTTTATTTTTATTTATTTGTTATTATTTTTTTTTCATATGTAAACAATGGGAATTTGGTGCAATAGTTGATACAGTTTCCTTCTTTATTCTGTGTTTGGGTGAACTGTTTCATTAAATCTAGCCTTTTTTTATTGGGGGGGTAGCAGTTCTTTGTTTTGATATACTAGTGGCTGGTTTTTAAAAGTTCTTTGGGCTTGGTGTCAGAGACTGTCTTGGTGATTACATTTTCTCTTCCCAGTATTCACTTCTTTCTTGACTATTCTGCTTGCAGAGAAAGCATGGAATTTTTATGTAACCAAATTGTTAGCTGAGTAGCAGAACAGTAACTTAAATCTCTACGCACTATCCAACCATGATCTTTGTACTGAATTTTGTCCAAAAGAGGCTTCATATTTTAGTAGTTTTCTTTTAAGTGTGTTGAATGGGCTACAGGAATGGACGTATACTTGTTTCCATTTTATGAAGGAGAACTCGTTTGAGGCGCTGCTTCAGTAAGTCAATAAATAGCCTCCACTCCATTGGTTGGTAGAAAATTCCAAAAGAATTCATAACTGCAGGAGTGCTTTTGCAATATATCATTGTGACTTCTTTGGGGAAATGGTGAGTCAATTCTTTTCAGTCTTGACCCTAAAAGCTGTGCAGACCCTTTGGGTAGATTTAAATTTCTCATGAGATAGTAAAGTTCACTTTATGTAAACAGCTTGATCCAGAATTCTAAATTTCTTTTGTTATAGTTTATTATCATACTCTAGATCAGCATTTCCCAAACTGGGGTCTGCAGACCCTTGGGGGTTCGTAGACCAGTTCCAAGGGATCTGCGAAACGTTCAGAAGGTATCAAGTAATGTTTATTTTCTTTAAAAATATACTGATAGAATCACGAGTTTCATCATAGAACATTACTTATTTTCGATACGATTAGTATATATATTTCAAATTATTCATTCTATGTATAGCAAATTGATGATAAAATGTTCTTGTTTATACTCCAGCATGACCACTAGGTTAGTGTAATTTTCAATAAATCAATACAAATGTTAACCATATTTAGCAGTCACAGGCTTGAACCTTGGTTGACTCAGATTGTGTGCTGCTGCACTCTTGCTCTGACCATTCAGGTATGAGAGAGAGAGAGAGAGAGAGAGAGAGAGAGAGAGATAGATAGATAGTTAAAAGTCATTGTGTGGCTGTTTAGCTAGATAGGTGAGTAGTTTCATAAAAATTACTTATACAAAAACCTTACAAATAACACACACACATGTTATGATTTTTGAAGGATGGTCTGTAAATCTGTTTGTGATCTGATGGTCCATGGTTCTAAAACGACTTATGGAGGTGGTAATTGTTGTTCAGGTCTGTTCGGTAGTGCACTTACAGCTGAAGTAATGTTCATGTGATACACAATTCACCACTTCTTCACATTATAACTTGCTACATTTATGGAACAAAAGTAGTAGTAGTAGTAGTGGCATGTGATGCAAGAAAGCAAGTGTATGAGCTTATGCAGCATCAGTCAAAAAAAAAAAAAAAAAAAATCACACCATTCCCTCCAAATGCCTGTCCAGTTCCTCCTTAAATTTATTTAACCTATCAACTTCCACAACGACAGATGGAAGTTTGTTCCAGCAATTAACCACCCGCTGGCTAAAGGCAAATTTCCGCACATCTATTCTACATATGTCTTTTCTTAATTTGAATTTATGCCCCCTTAGGTTCGTAAATTGAGAGTAGGAGTGTGTATAGGCCTAATGACTCTGATGAGTATAATAAGAAACTGTACAGGGAAATAGAGTGGGCCAGTAAATCAGAGAGTCTTATAATGGGAGATTTTAATTTCCCAGATATTTACTGGAATTTGGGGGCTGGTCACTCACACACTATCAAGGCTTTTGTGGATTTATTGGATGATTGTTTTCTACATCAGCATGTTCGGGAGGCAACTAGAGGGAGTAATACTCTTGATTTGATTATCAGCAGTGATTCTTCATGCATTAAGAATCTGCAGATAAATGAACCACTAGGTGACAGTGATCACAGTATGCTGAAGTGGGATTTACTCAAATAGGTAACTACCATTAGGGGTAAAGGGAAGGGTTATTGCTTTCGTAAAGGTGAAATATATTGAGAGTAAAAATAAGCTATTTCATCAGAATGCTAATCCCTACGTCGACGCTGATATTTTCAAAGGGCTTGATGTACCTTTTTCCTTAAGACAATTCTGAGATCCACCAGGAACAGGCCTTTAAACTAAACTTTCTTGCTGGCCGATTTGTATGAGGCCCAAAGTAATGACTGGTGTATTAAGGCAGCAATTCCAGTAGCTGTAAAAGAGTGAAGAGACAAAATCTTGTTCATGGAAATCCGAAGAAATGGAGGAGTCAAATAATTCCCAGTTTATGTGATTTGTGGAAAATTTGACTAAAGCTGGCTGTAGTAAAAAGTGATCTCCAGGTTTAGAAAATTCAGTAACAACAAAAAATAGAACCTGGTGATCACTTGTCCAATGAGTAATCACCACCCAATCACGAACAAACAACTGCTTTAAAATGAAAATTAGTTAATGTCTCATCAATATTTGATTCTCCAACAGCGCTGGAAAGGGTTACTACTACTTGAGGTAGGTTTATTACATTTAAGCTGTTATTAATAATAAATTCCTCCAACCAAGTATGTTACAAGCAGCCTTTGCTTCTTGTTCTGAAAATGCTGCTAATTCATTGTTATTGAAATTGTCTTTTCCAATACATTTTTTCCCAGCAGTTTTCAACTGCTGCTGAACTCACTTTCTCCCATGCTAATCCAATATTCTATGCAACATTTTTCAGTATTAATGTTTTCAGAAATTCTAGAACATGAATTTCTGAGTCTGCAACACCAGCAAGTAGCTCATCTCAATAGTAGGCTTTGAAGGCTTGAATAATGCCCTAATCAATGAGCTGAATTAGTGCAGTTGTGTTCCTTGGCAGAAATGTGACTGATGTTGCCATGTTTTGATTTCAGGACATTGGTTGAGCTGGGCAGTGATCCAACAATAAAGCCTTTTCTTCGGTTTTTTTTTTTTTTTTTTTAACAAATGGCATCTCACCAATGGTACAAACCACAAAGCAAAATATCACTTGTCATCAGTGTTGGAGATATTTTTGTAAATCACTGGTAGAGATTCCATGTTGGTGTGCTTAACTTTTACTGAAGCATGGTGGCTTTCGCTTATGATTTCCACTCTTGTTTTTGCACGGTAAGTGCTCACTTTGTCAGGTGTTTTTTTAATATCTAGTGACTTGTTGGGGGGAAGTTTATAGTACTGTGCTCTTTCATCACAGTTGTGCTGCCTAGGCTAGGCGCATTATATCCTAAGCTGCTCTTGCACCAATAGCTTTCAAATAACAACATCACAGTTGTGCAACTGTTCATCTGAATTCACTATCTTGAATCACATTATGCAGAAATTCAGGAAACCCTTCTGCAGCTGTAATGTCACCAAATGCAGATTTTCCTACAAGATTAACCTGGGATATCCCATGAGGAGTATTCAGTCTCCACCTCAACCATGTAACTTACGTAATTTAAGTGCAAAGTGTCCACTTTGCAAACTGATAAAATTATCCCATTTATCAGTACTACTTCACTAGACCAATGCTTATACAAACCATTTTGTATAAGCATTGGTCCACATCACTGTTTTCATGAAGTCTCGTTTTCTTTCTTTGGAGGCCTACTTCATCTTCTACAGAGTCCCCAAATTTACAGTTTTTCTTCCTGTTTCATCTAACCGTGGATCGTTCCATCTGGAATTCCATACTCTTGAAATATACTGCATTTTGTTTTGCCACTCTTGATAATCTTTTAACTTAAGTGGGTTAAGTGGGTGCTATAAGCCTAATGACTCTGATGAGTATAATAAGATATTGTACAGGGAAATGGAGTGGGCCAGTAGATCAGAGAGTCTTATAATGGGGGATTTTAATTTCCCAGATACTGACTGGAATTTGTGGGTTGGTCACTCACGCACTAGCCAGGCTTTTGTGGATTTATTGGATGACTGTTTTCTACATCAGCATGTTCGTGAGGCAACAAGAGGGAGCAATACTCTTGATCTGATTATAAGTAGTGATTCTTCATGCATTAAGAATCTGCAGATAAATGAACCACTAGGTGGCAGTGATCACAATGTGTTGAAGTGGGATTTACTCAAGGAGGTAACTACCATCAGAGGTAAAGGGAAGGGTTTTTGTTTTCGTAAAGGCGACTATGATGGTCTGAGACAGTATTTAAATTCTATACAGTGGGACCAACTGATGATGTTACCAACAGCAAACTCAAAATGGGAAGCATTCAAGGAACTAATCTTGGAAGCTACCAGGCTTTACATACCAACTGAGAAATATTGTTCAAGGTTTAGGCCTAAATGGTTGTCAGATGAACTAATCAGACATGTGGCAGAGAAGAAAAATGCATGGAATACATACAAATTAATGGGCGACATAGAAGCCTATGATAGATATAAGTTGGTCTGTAACCAAGTCACAAAGCAGATTAGGCAGGCAAAGGCAGATTACGAAAAATCTTTGGCAAAGGATGCAAAGAAAAACAGAAAAGAGTTCTTTACCTATTTAAACTCAAGAAGGAAAGGGATGAATCAGATTGGTCCACTGGATATTGATGGTTCAACAGTTGAGGATCCTGCTCAGGTGGCTAACAATCTAAACGGGTATTTTGCATCTACATTCACGCATGAGGAGTTATTCAGGAAGGAGAATGACGTAGGTAAAGTAGACATTGGCAGTGAGCTAGATGATTTTGTAATAACTGAGAGGAAAGTGGAGGAGAGATTGTTGAGGATAAACATAAAAAAGGCACCTGGGGTGGATGGGATCTATCCAGTTATATTAAAGGAGGCAGCAAAGGAAGTAAGCAAACCCCCTAGCCATAATTATGAGAGCTTCTTTGGACTCAGGGGAGGTACCCATAGACTGGAGATGTGCAAATGTAAACCCAATTCACAAAGGAGGATCAAAGGCTGACACAAGTAATTATAGACCTGTTAGTTTAACTTCTGTTCCAGGAAAATTAATGGAGGCACTGGTTAAAGAAGCACTGCAGGATCATCTAGACAAGAATTCAGTTATAGCTCAGACGCAGCATGGTTTTGTTAAGGGCAGGTCTTGCCTGACCAATTTGATTGGATACTATGATGTAGTCACAAGAGAACTGGATGCAGGGAATAACTTTGATATTATATATTTGGATCTTAGAAAGGCTTTTGATACTGTTGCACTTTTGATGGAAGACTGCTGCACAAATTGGAGCAGTGTGGCATTGGAGGCAAATTGCTGCTATGGATAAGGGGATGGTTGAGTGGCAGAAGACAGAGAGTGGTAATCAATGGACACTGCTCAACGTGGACTAATATTATTAGTGGAGTTCCTCAGGGTTCAGTGTTGGGTCCGTTGTTGTTTTCGGTGTTTATGAATGATATTGATGATGATATATCAAGTTTAATGTCCACGTTTGCAGATGATACAAAGGTTGGCAGGGTTGTTAAGGACACTACTGACGCTATGCTGCTGCAACAGGATCTGGAAAGGTTGAACAGATGGGCTGAGAGGTGGCAAATGAAGTTTAACATTGACAAGTGTAAAGTACTACATATGGGAAACAGTAACCCCAGAGCAACGTATCATCTCTGCGGTACTACACTGACAGTGGTGGAGAATGAAAAGGACCTGGGGGTAATTGTGCAGGCAGATATGAAGTTCTCTGAGCAGTGCAGACGAGCTGCAAAAGTAGCTCATGGTGTCTTGTCAATGATATACAAGAATTTTTCTAGCAGGGATAAGGAGGTGATTATTCCCTTGTATAAGGCCACATCTTGAGTACTGTATACAGGTCTGGAAGCCTCATTTCAAGAAGGATGTAGAGCTGCTGGAACGGGTACAGAGAAGGGCAACAAGATTAGTGAATGGAACAAAGGGTTGCTCTTACGAAGAAAGGCCTAAGTTTTGCAAATTACAGAGTCTGGAGACTAGGCACCAGCGAGGTGATCTGATAGAGGTGTATAAGGCTTTGAATGGTTTGAGCATGCTCAATGCCAATGGGATTCTTCCTCTTGCTCAGAATAATCACCTCAGAGGGCATAAATTCAAATTGAGGAAGGATGGATGTCGGATAGATGTGCGGAAATTTGCCTTTGGCCAGCGTGTGGTTGGTTGGTGGAACCGACTTCCATCATTTGTTGTTGAAGTTGATAGCCTAAACAAATTTAAGGCTCAACTGGACAGGTATTTCGAACGAACGGAGGGGTGAAATGGGAGTGGTGTTTTTTTTTTTGGCTGATGCTGAATAAGCTTGCTTACTTGCATCATATGCCTCTACTAATGCTAAATTTCTTCAACTGTGTATATATTTATTTATTTGTTATTATTTTTTTTTTGTGGCCATTAACAATTTTGCTGTGTATTTATTTCTCATGCCCTAGAATTCACTGTGTACAGAAAACTAAATCAAAACCAAACTGTCCAGCACATCATGTTGCTTAAGTGAAATCACATGATTTCTCCATTAATCACCTGTCAGTTCACATATTTTTGCCTAGTTTTACCCTTAGCAGTTTTTGCTAACCCCAGTGTCCTACTTCCAGTTGAAGAAAAGATGTCATGAGTTGTTGTTCACAAAAATTTATTCTTTGACTGATGTAATACACTTGGCAAACAGCCGTATTCCCTTCCAGAGGTAGCTGTTTGTAATTAGTGCTCTGTTGATATATCTTTTATTGCATCTCTAGCCGAGGGGAGAAACTGGCTGTCTACAGTAATTAGGCTGACGAGTCCTGTTTACCAAAATTATTCTGCAGCTGGAATACTGAATATATCGAAGTCACAGTGTACAGCCAATTTTAGCTAATATCCCTTTTCGAAATATGGACTGCATTTCTGAAGAGGGCAAAATCTATAACTGTTTCTTTGGAGTAGTTGTAATTAGTGTCCAGAGGGAAATATATAGATAGAAAAATCATGGGCCCACCAACATATGAGAGCATATTATGTGGATAAACACTGATTTTTTTTTTTTTTTTTTTGTAAAAAAAAATAAACCTCCGAAATACTGTGAAGATTAATAGAATGTATTCCTCAGTCGGATATTTTAAAAATATTTTTCATATGCAAAAGTATAGGTAGTAGTGTGAATTAGATAAATTTTATAGATACTTAATGAGTTATTTAATCGCTTTACAGCAACAAAAGCCTAATTTTATAGACATTTCCACAATAAAAACATATTTTTGTCATATTCTTTAGTTCAATTTCTTTAAAATAAAAAAATTTTACTGAAGAATTTTATTTTATAAGCTAACTTCCAAAATAGTGTTCAAATGTTTTGATTGTTGAACTGTTTGAGGAAACAGGACCCATTCGGAAGCGTGCGAAATTATGCCTATATGAAGATATAGATGCAGCCATTTTTAAGTGGGCGAATTTGATTCGAGACCAAAACATGCCGATATCTGGGCCATTAATAAAAGAAAAGGCTACAGAGTACGCATATTTTCTGGAGCATAAAACATTCCAAGCCATCTGGTTGGCTGGACAAATTTAAAAAGTGCCATCATTTACTCGAAAAAGTTATTTCAGGTGAAAGTGGGGTTGTAATTGAAGAAGACTGTACCCATTGAAAAACAGTTTAAAAAAAAAAAAAAAAAACAATTATGGAGGACTATGAGCCCAAAGACAAATAGATGAAATCTATTTTTCAGGTATATTTTTTAAATGTGTAGGTGGTAAAAATGTTAAGGAGAGAATTAGTTTTGGTTGGTACAAATATGGCTGGTAATGAAAAATTTAAGCTTTTGGTAATAGGCAAAAGTAAACAACCCCGATGTTTCAGTGGAGTAAAGTTGTTAGAGTTGAACTACAACAAAAAAGCTTGAATGACAAGTGAAATTTTTGAACTGTGGATTTTAAATTTTGTAGAAAGATGATGAAATAAAACAGAATAATCGCTTTGATTGTTGACAATTGCCCACCTTCACTTGGTAATTTCGAAACAAGTGTGAAGCTTGTTTTCTTCCCACCAAATAATACCTTGTCTAAACTGCAGCCAATAGACCAAGGCATTGTCAAGAATTTGAAAATGCACTACTGAAGGTGGATACTGAAAAAAATTATACTGAGAATAGAAACCAACCAACCTATAGATTTGTGGATGTGCATATCAGAGTTGGCAAAAGTGTGGAGTCAAGATGTGACGGAAACAACAATTAAGGATTGTTTCACAAAAGCAGGTTTTACTAAAATGTCAGTTAACAGTGATGAGAGGGATGAACTGCTACAAGACATTGAACAATCTTGGGAAGAACTCCAAGCGAAAGGTTTGATCAGTGGAGAAATTGTTCTGTCATAGTAGCTGAATATCCGAGTGACCCAACATTTTGGAGAGTATACAAAGAACTTTACAATATCGACGATGAGTTGGGTGAAAATGAGGGCAATGAGTGTAAATGTTACACCTTCCAAACATGAAATGTTGGCGGCATTTGAAACTTTGTGTTGAGGCCTTTGATGTGAAGAAAATGTGCCAGAAATTATATTTGAGTGCTTAAACAAATGCGAACATTTTTAAGAACAGTGTACAGTAAAATCTAGCATACAACAAGAAATAACCAAATATTTTACTACGTAATTCTTAAAAGTGTACTAATATATTGTGTGGGCATTATGTAAGTAGTAATTTCTTAATATGTGATATTAAGAAATTAATTGTTTTAAAATGTTACAGAAAATTTATTCATTCCCACTTATTTCTGATTTATTTGCCATATTTTTTACTGTATTTCTTTGTTGAATTTCATATTTTTCATTGTTGAAAAGGTCATATTTCTTTATTATAACAAAATTTCTGTATAACAAATTATTTTAGGCAAATGATCAATTTCATTATATGGAAGTTTGACTGTATATGTATGTATTATAAAATTTGTGAAATATCCTGCTTTACAAAAAGTCAAAGATTGGTAGTTATGAGACATGATCGTAGAAAATTATTTCACTGAAGTAAAACATTCTGGGACTATATTTTTTAGGGCTTGTGCCAGACTACCTAAATCTGGCAATGCCCCTTTGACCTGTCTGTGTGGGGGGGGATTATTGTCAAGTTGTTTTATTTAAAGAGACTGGACTGAATTACATACATAAAAAGTATGGGTTGTATATTATTATTATTATTATTATAATATACAACCCATACTTTTTGACCTGTCTGTGGGGGGGGGGATTATTGTCAAGTTGTTTTATTTAAAGAGACTGGACTGAATTACATACATAAAAAGTATGGGTTGTATAAAATCCCATTATCTTAATTAAGTCTTGGTTGACAAACATTCAGTTGAGGTGGAATTCCTGTACAGTTGTAAAAAAATAATGGTTTTTGTGGTTCTGCATAAAGATCATGTTTCACATTTTTAAGAATACCGATGTTTAGAAATGAATAAATAAATATACTTTAATATGTCTTGATTTTTTGAGAAAGTCCTTTTGGTTTTAAAAGATGGGACAGTTTCTGGTCTGATTTAAACAGAGGGCCATTTTAGCCATCATGTCCTTTTGAATCCATATCTCCAATTGGGTGGATCATTTAACCCTCATGAGTAGTTTGGAGTGTTCTGAGCATACAAGTGAAGCACCTGAATCCTCCAAGTTTCTTCCTTACTCATCAATCTATAACACCACATCCCAGTTTTCACCAAATGGCTTGGGAATTATTTGCATTGTCCATATTTTTTTTTCATCAAGAAAACTATTGTGAAGAATCTGTTAAGCAGTGAAACCTTGCCAAAGTAGACACCATTGGGTTGAAAGGTGTCCACTTTGCAAACGTCAGTCTAACCAGGTTCAGTAATTTGAAAAATGATATTCACTATTACTGATTGATTACTCAAAGGTGTGGTTTTCTTTTTTTTTTTTAAATATTGAATATCATTATATGTTCCATTATTTGTGTTAACTTTTAGTAAGAATGAATATTAACTTTGTTTTGAGTATTTCATTATTTCATTTTCCTTATAAATCATTGTAATTTTCTATTCTATTCCATATTCATCAATTTTGCTCACATAAAATTCTTTTCATATAATTGGATACAACCCTCACCCTTTTTAAATTTCTGCTATATGCAAACAAGCTTCAATGAAACCTTTTTATGAAGCTAGCTTTGAATGACTATCAGTGAAGGTTGTAATGTGGCAGCATGGAAAAATTGCCAATTGTACATCAGTGATAAAGCCGGGCACCTAAAGATCTGCAGAAGCAGTGATGAAAGTATGTATGTCATTTCCCAGTACATATTCTATACAAAATAAACTAGGAAATCACATTTTGGAAGCTGCCAAAATGATAAGAAGTGCTGGGGAATCATTGATTTGTTTGCTCTGAATGCTGCACTGAGCAAAATGGAGGCCACTCTGAGCATCTGCTTTAGATGTTTCCCTCTTAGAAGTTTGTTTCTTTTTGTTTTGTAATTTATGATTGATGTTTAATGTCTTAGGAATAAAGACTTGAAATGTTTATGGGAACTTTGTCTTATTTTTAGCCGAAGAATGGTGGTGCTACATTTTTTCAAGTGATTTGGAAACACATTGTATAAAATTATTAGCATACTTTGCCTTAATTTTGACTTATTTACTTGAAGACTTCATAAGTATTTTTAGATCAACTTTCGATAATTGGGAATAATGCTTAAGCATTCTGTTCACTGCACTGTAGATTGACATTTTCCTTGAATCAGCCATTCCAGTAGCAAATGGATGATAAAATTCACAATTTATTATTAATTTTTTCGAAGCAATAGTATTAAATGGAATTTTTAGTACTGATTCTGTAAAATACATGAAGTCATTCTAATTTAAATAAAATATTAAAAACATGAATTATATAATTTTCTGACTGAAGGGCATGCCCTATAGGCATGAATTATTTAAGTTATCAACTTCCACAACGACAGATGGAAGTTTGTTCCAGCAACCAACCACCCACTGGCCTTTAGCCAGTGGGTGGTTGATTGCTGGAACATTCAGTTATTTTCTTATTTTTGTAAATAAGAAAATAACTGAATCAAATATTTACAAACTAGCATACATAAGTGGCGCACATCCTTAGTGGCTAAATAACAAATTAGTCCAAAGTTTAATTAATATATTATTATTATAGCCGGGTGGGTAAAGTGCCTGCCTAGCAACCCAAAGGTTGCGGGTTCGAATCCCGCCTCGGGCTTGGATCAGAGTAGAAAATGTAAAAACCCTGTGAGGTGCAAATATGGTCACAGAAACCGATGCTCCAACAACTAACAAAAAAAAAATAAAATAAATAATATATTATTTAGCCCAAGGCTCAACAAATGTGATTGCCATGATCACCATTGCAACTAAGAAATCAAGATTGGCAACTAGTATTTTACAAGTCTGTCTGATGGCTGTGGGGTTGAACTGCTATATTCTCGTTTTAATAAGTGTGGTCTATATCCCACAAGGATTTCAACACAGTTGCAGTAAGTTAGAGTGGACTCTTAGTATGGATGCAAAGTATTGACAACATTCTGTAATGGAACAGATCATTGTCTGAAAGAACATGATAAAGTAGCCTAGCCAGTCATATCCAGCTTTATTTAGAATATCAAAAATTAAAGTTACTTGAACTGGAGAGTGGTTTGTAATAAATATTCAAAACTTGTTCATTCATGAAAACATGCATGCTGTGTATCTTATGGAGCTCCCTCTGTGCAATCATGATGGCCATAAATCTGATTAAGCAGTAACCACCTCTTAATCCACAATAATAGTAATAACTAGTCTGTAATGCTACATTTCTCCAATATAAACAAGGGTAGTTTCATGACGTATTGTGCAGAAATTTGACTTCAACCAAGAGATTGTTGGAATAAACTATATATTGTGGAGGTGGACAAATAAAATTGGGTAAAAGTTTTTTTCTTATGCAGTACTAAATTATATGCACTAACTCCCTGCCTTCACTTAGTAAGTTTCACTTCAGTTAAATCAAGTTTTTTGCACATTGAACTAACCTTTGGAAGAACTACTGTTCTACAAAAGTTGATTAAATTTTGTGGGGGGGGGACCATAAATTTGGTATTGCTTGAATTAATATAGCATGTTATGTTCTAACTGATTTAATATAACGAGAATTCAGATTAATTTTGTCTGTCGTTTATAAAAGAGACGTCTTGTTTTTCTTTAAACAGTGTATTCCTAATCATTCTGCATAAATTATTTTTCAGCCTAGATTGTAAATTTTGTTAATTTAATACTATTTTATCTGATTATATTCTGATGTGAATTTTTTATTGTGATTTTATTTTACAGAGGATGTGACTCCTATCCCATCTGATAGTACACGCAGAAAGGGAGGACGACGTGGAAGGCGTTTGTAAATATGTTATCAGTGAAACTTCTGCTTCATTAAATTTTTTTTGAAGCCAACAGTTTCTGTGATTTATTAGTGTTTATGGACAGACGAAGTTGTGATTATTTTATTACAAGCAAAATAGATTGGAAATATTTCTCCTAGTTACATGGGTGACTACAAAACTATTTCGTGGAGGCTGTTACCTTGACATTGAAATTAAAATGTTATGTTCTTTTTAAACTTAATGTATTGTCTGGTAAAAACTATAACTGTCAATTCACACCTGTCTTATGGGGAAAAAAAAAATTGAACTTCCAACATGAGAAATTTTTGCCGGGTCAAGAAACAGATGAGTGGGATTATGGTGCTTTCTTTGCAGAGCATTAATAAATGCATACTTGCACAGATTTCTTGAAGCATGCAATTGTGAAATTTAATGTCTGGAAAGTTTCTTTTTTTATGCTCTACTAATTTCCACAGAACTGGATCGAAGAATGGTACAAATACAGGGGATGTGTTCCAAAATAAAATCACATAGCATGAAATAAATGTTAATGAGTGGAAGTATTTACCAGCAACTGTTGAAGGCATAGAGGTATTTTTTAAGCAGCTGAGAGAATTCTAGATCCACATCCAAACAAAAATGGCATTGGAGTCTGTGAGCAATGCAATTTGTATTTTCCATGTAAAAGAAACTTGTGAATAGGGTACAGGTTGCTATGGGGTGCACTACATTCCAGTCCGATCTAAACACTCAAAAATCATGTTTGCCTGCACCAAAAAGGCATTTGTTATGTCATTGCCCTTATCCAAAAGGACCAGAAGCCCAAATACAGCTGAGCTGAACACCGGCAAGTATCAGTGAAAAAAAATTCATGATTAGTTGGACACCTGAAGGCTTCCATCCTGCAGTGGATTGATAATGGCTGCACTTTACTTTTAGCCATCATGGAGAGGAAACCCCCAATCAGAGAGAAATAACGAGCAACAATAATTTTTATATTATTTCCCTGATGGGGTTTCACCCTGTGGTGGGTACTGCTACCAAGTTTTTTTTTTTCTGCTTTATGGTATTTTTCCCACCCCATGATGGGTTCTGATACCCAAGTGCATTAGGTAGTTGGTTGTCTAGTTACTATTATTACCGTTTGTCTAGGAACTCTCTTACAGGTGTTCAGGATCCTGGTTTTTGGACTCCGCTGATCAACCCGCATCCTGTAATGTGTTCAATTTTTTGGAGGCCAGGTAGCATCGACAGAATGTCATATGTTAGTCTGGTCCTTGGCAATGTATTCCATGTGGTTCCAGGTATTGATTACCTGATCTTTAATGACGGGCATGCATCTTTCAGTCTCTGGGAAGTTTTCCTTTCATGAAACAAGGAGCCTGCTTGGATAGAACAGTGGTATCGTCAGCGTCCTCCCCCACAGAGTGGAAAGAGACTGGCTTCGAATCCCATCGATGACACAAGGAACTTTCACAGGCTTTTTCCTCTCCACGGCAAGGTTGTTCCCTGGGAAAAAAAGGGGGCTTTTCATCTACCAAAGCAGGCAAATCGAAGTGTGGCAGAAAGGACTACAGAATGGGAGAAGTCATCGTTTGACAGGTTTACACTGCCTGCAGCCATCTGATTAACTGTCACTCCATCGCCACTGAACTATTACACACTGACTGGCAGAAGAGGGATGCCATGCACGGGCCACCTAGGGAACAAAATGGCATCGTGGTCTTCAGCAATAATCATGGTGAATGCAGTGATCCTAAAGCCATCGCTGAATGCCATACTATTATGGGGTGGGGAGAAATCAGTTTTGGTGTTTGTCCAAGGCATTCTCTGCTCACAGCTATGCTGCTGAGATTCTGGAACTCATTGCTGTCCTGTCTTTTCTTATTGGGAGATGCCATTGTTACAACTGGATGCATACCTCTAGGTATCTTTGTGGTGTGGAGGCACTGTCTCGGCCACCCAGTTTACCACTAGCAACCATGAATTTATATTATATTGATCTGACCATTGTAAGCAGTTTGTCATTAAATGGCAGGGGAGAATACATTCAAAATGACACTGGCAGTTGCATTGTGCTGTAAACCAGTTTCTGGATAATGAGACATCCCATCGCCAATCACAATGTAACTAACAAATTCTCCATGTCTCTAAAACTTTGTTAGAATTTTCCGATACTGATACTTACACGAGGTTTTGTTTCTGATCAAGTGACAAAATGTATCTGGCAATCATTAAGTATTCGTAATAACCGCAATGTAATAAACCAACCATATAACTGAAACTTTATTAAAATAGAAATAATTTAACATAAGACCAGATCAAATTAAAAATGATAAAACAGAATACTAATTAATTTTATGGTATAGTTTAGGGCTAAAGCATCAGGTTACGAAAATAGTTTAACAAATGTACAAGTTAGTGCATTTGCATCATTTCTGTACACAGCAAACTACATTAAGTAGTTACAAATTGGCATCATTAAGTATCTCATATTGTGAATACCTTCACGAGTTGCCACATTGCACTACCTCGAATAAGTAACGCTTCACCACAGGAGAAGACTACTGTTACTTATTTTCAGCAGATACCATCACCCATACGGCACTTTTTCGGAGCTATTGGCACCTCATCAGTGGGTGGGCATGCACCTTGGCGTTGCAATGACAACCCAGTTGCAAAGTATAAATCCACAATATGAGATTCCTGGTGTGGAGTAATTTAGAGGCTTTAGTCCTAAACTATACCGTAATCAAAATTACTCCACACCATCAGGCATCTCATATTGTGGATTTATACATCGCAACACCAGGGTACCTGTCCTATGGTGAAGTGTTACTTATTTGAGGTAGTACAATACTATGGCAACTCATGAAGGTATTCACAGATTAACATTTTGCTTAGTTAATGGAGTGTGATTCTCCTGTCTTTTCACCCAGGTAGTGGACATCCTGGGTTGTTCAAACGCATGGCTTGCAGCCAGATTCTTCATTAATGTACTTGCACCACTTGAAAATTGCAGTTTCTTCAAATATTTGTGTACATAAACCAACCTGCCATTTCTTTTAAGACTGCAAACCACAAAAAAAATTTATATGTTGATTAGTGGTTCACAATAGCATGTTAACGCAAATACCACATTTTGTCACAACTTGTCATAACAATTCATGCTGAGGGAAAATGGACCATAATCTACCACGCTGGTCTAGTGCGGGTTGGCAGATCGACCGTATTCAGCAGTCAGGGGCTTGAATCCCGGTCTACTCAAAGAGCGTGTGCTACTGCACTCCCGCTCCTGCCCACTCGGCTACGGAGGCCTTCCTCCCTGATTGGGGGGGTTTCCTCTCCATGATGGGTATTGCTACCAAATGCACAGGGTGGAGTATTGTGGATATGGCCTTGTCTCCAATTCAGCTGCTCTGCATTGTATTTCTTCCTCCTCTGCTTAGGTGTCCATATTCTTTGTTCATTGTAGTCAATTGCTCACATCTGGCTTCATTTTGTCAAAGATTACAGGAGCTATCGGGCTCGTAAAATCAATTCACTGTTCAGTGACAATATCTGGGAATTGTTCCACACACTTGGTATGTAGTCTGTACATTTTCATTTTGGTTTCAGCTTGGTTATTTTTTGGTATGCCTGCATGCTCCAATTCATTGGCATTTTCTTCCTTTGCGAATGGCAGTTGGGGGGGGGTGAACTAATCAGTCGTTGGAGCTGGGTGGTCTTGCCCATCTCTTGTGGTATTCGTATGGGAGACTCCAACTTTCTGCACTGTCATCCTCAGTGTCCCCCACTTTTTGAACTGACCCATCTGCTAAGGCCTGAACACGAGTGACTGTCCTGTGCCACACTCGATGCAGTATGATTATTATTACTCTTTGATGTCATCCATCTGTGGAGGTCTGTTTAGCTTTGGCTTAGTTACAGTGGTATTGTTAGTTCTTGGGACGGACACCAGATGGCAATACTATCTGTTTTAGCCGTCACATGTTGGCAGAGGTAGTACTACTGGGCAACTTTCGTGATATTTTTTTTTATTATTTTATTGGTATCATTATACCGGTATGATGGAGCTGCATTTGCTTCTGCGAAAGCGATACTCAAGCACATGTCCACCAGGCTGGAACTTCATTGTCATAACCATTGGGCCATGGTGCCCTTATGATTATTATTGTTGCTCTTATCTTATTTCTCCCTCGCTGCGGGTCCACCCTGTGGTGGTGATTGCTACCAAGTATGCAGGGTGGTGGTTATGTCTGGTGTTACAGTTGGTTACTCTGACTATCCAACAAGTGTTCAGGATTGCGATTTTATGGAGTTCCTTGTTGGTCTGGGAGACCTATTGCTGCTAAGCTGTTATGTAGGGTTTTTGGACAGTGATAGTCAGTACTTGTTGCATATGCCACATCTCTTGATCTCCTGTCTTTAGGTGAGTAAAAAAAAACTTCCTAGTTTTTTCCTCATGGGTTTTCTGGAGGTTGACAGTGTTGGGCATCACTATCAATCAAATAGAACCTCTTCCTTCTTGTCGGCAAGGGTTATATTAGCATTAGTAGAGGCATATGATGCAAGAAAGCAAGCATATGCAGCATCAGCCAAAATAAAAATGCTCCCATTTCACCACTCCGTTCCAAATACTAGTCCAGCTCAGCCTTAAATTAATTAGGCTATCAACTTCCACAACAAAGGATGGAAGTCTGTTCCAACAACCAACTACCCACTGGCTAAAGACAAACTTCCGCACATCTATCCTACAACTGTCCTCAATTTGAATTTATGCCCTCTCAGGTGATTATTCTGAGCAAGAGGAAGAATCCGATTAGCATTGAGCATGCTCAAGCCATTCAAGGCTTTATACAACTCAATCAGATCACCTCACAGGTGCCTAGTCTCCAGACACTAATTTGCACCATTCACTAATCATGTTGCCCTTCTCTATACTCGTCCCAACAGCTCTACATCCTTTTTAAAATGAGATCTCCAGATCTATATACAGTACTCAAGGTGTGGCCTCACCATTGCCTTATACAAGGGTATAGTCACCTCCTTATCCCTGCTAGAAAAATTCTTGTATATCATTGACAAGACACCATGAGCTACTCTTGCAGACCGTCTGCACTGCTCAGAAAACAAATATCTGCCTACACAATTACCCCCAGGTCCTTTTTGTTCTCTACTTCTGTCAGTGTAGTACCATGGAGTTGATACGTTACTCTGGGGTTACTGCTTCCCATATGTAGTACTTTACATTTGTCAATGTTAAACTTCATTTGCCACCTCTCAGGCCATCAGCTCAAATTTTCTAGATCCTATTGCAGCAGCATTCTGTCATTAGTGTACTTAACAACCCTGCCAACCTTCGTATCGTTTGCAAACTTGGACATTAAGCTTGATAAAAAAACCTCATAAATATCATTTATAAATACAGAAAACAACATTGAACTCTGAGGGTTCCACAATGAGCAGAGAGCAGAGTCCATTGTTTACCACTCTCTGTCTTCTCCCACTCAACCATCCTTTTATCCATAGCAGCAATTTGTCTCCAATGCCACACTTCTCCAATTTGTTGAACAGTCTTCCATGTGCAACAGTACCAAAATCTTTTCTAAGATCCTAATATATGATGTCAAAGTTATTCCCTGCATCCAGTTCCTTTGTGACCACATCATAGTATCCAATCAAATTGGTCAAGCAAGACTTTCCCTTAACAAAACCATGCTGTGTCCCAGCTATATCCGAAATCTTGTCTAGATGATTCTGCAGTGATTTAACCAGTGCCTCCATTAATTTTCCTGGAACAGAAGTTAAACTAACAGGCTGCTTTGGGGTCACATTTGCACATCTTCAGTCCATGGGTACCTCCCCTGAGTCCAAAGAAGCTCTCTTAATTATGGCTAATGGTTTGCTTACTTCCTTTGCTGCCTCCTTTAATATAACTGGATAGATCCCATCCACTCCGGGTGCCTTTTTTATGTTTATCTTCAACAATTTCTCCTCCACTTTCCTCTCAGTTATTACAAAATCATCTAGCTCACTCCCAGAGTTTAATTCGCCTCTGGCGTTCCCCTCCACGAAGAACTCCTCACGTGTGAATGTAGATGCAAAAATACTCATTTAGTTTGTTAGCCACCACCTGAGCAGGATCATCAACTGTTGATCCATCAATATCCAGTGGACCAATCTGATTCATCCCTTTCCTTCTAGAATTTACATAGGTAACTTTGCTGTTTTTCTTTGCATCCTTTGCCAAAGATTTCTCATAATCTGCCTTTGCCTGCCTAATCTGCTTTGTGACTTGGTTACAGACCAGCTTATATTTATCAGTTTGCTGTGGGAGATTATTATTATCATTATCCTGTACACAGCCTACATCAACTACCTGCCAACTCTTCGACTTCGTGCCTTATATTGGCAGTAGGGACAAGCCTCAACTCAAATTATTTTATTAGGGCTGCCCATAATTTTTTATATATGTGTTATCTCTGTAAATTGTGTGTGTTCTTTGGTCGATTTTCCTATTTTGCTGGACGAAAAAACTGAAGTTTCTGTGGGAAAAACCTTGCTGTCCATGCATGAGACCAACTAACTCAGCCACAGTGAATAAAGCCGAATTAAAATTACTCGGGTCATCGACGCGTTTCCCACCCAGTGTTGGGAGGAAAGTGGCGATATCACTGCTACCGCCCAGGTAGACAGGAACAAAGTAATTAAAGTACTTTTGTTTTTCAGACGGTCTCCCCGGGTTACCCCTATCTGTAAAGCATGTGCCAATGCGGGCGGTATAGATGTGTGTGTGTGTGTGCGCGCGTCGCGATTCTGTTGAATGTTGCGTGCCATGTCCTTAACCACAAGGAGGCGTTCCAGGGACTGTACATCATACAGGCAGATAGGGATATTTTACCTTTAACTGCTGCCTCTGCATCTAATGTTTCCTGTGCCTTCGGCATATCCACATTAAGGGACCTGTCTTTTTAAGCATAATATTAAAAACTTGGCTTCACTCAGCCTTTCAGCCACAGCTGCCGTTAAAACTTATTTATACTTTGCAGGTGAGTTTCTATCCTAACCTCGGGGGAAGTAGGCCGCTTATTATCTAGCTCGTACGCCATTGAAATCACTATTTACAGTATAACATTATTTTATTTACATTTCTGGGCCTCCAAGCTACATGGAAGCTTGAGAGTGTGCCGCAACTCTCGGCCCACTTCTTTTCCGACGTTTACTGGATATCCTCGTGCCCTCAGCATTACGTACAATTCACATCATAACATATATATAAAACTAAAAAGCTTTTCCCTATATGTAAATATTTACAACATGCTAAAACGTTTTATACCTAAAATCAAAAAATCTGTATAACCATGCTAAACTTTTCAATTATTATACACAACAGTCCTATGAACGGCTGCCTTACATACTTTAAGAAGGTATTATAATTTTCTCTTAATGCAAACATCGCTCCTGGATTTTATTCTACAATTCTCATACTCATCAACATTTTCATTCCAGCGCGCCACATATCTTACACAGTTCTGCATAATATGATTTGTATTTTCCACTCCTCACATTCGCATAGTAGCGAATATTTTACCCCTAACTGATGTTCCCTTTCCTTCAGCACACGGCCTGTTATGATCATAGTAGCACACAAGCCGAACTCTAGCCATCCTCCTAACTTCGCCATAATCATTGGATCCGGCAGAAAGGGAAGGTCACCCATGCCTTTCTGCCAGGTCACCCTGGCAGAAAGGCATGGGTGACCTTCCTTTTCTGAGAACTGTTCCACCACTCCTGCCATACTCTCTCTCTCTCTAGTTCAACATTTATTCTTGCCTTCTCTTCCTTCCCGCAGTGTTTCCCATACCCTTGGTCTCTATTAGGACGTTATTATCACCATCATCTCTGTGGGAATATTTTTAATTGTAGAATATTTCAAGTGTCTCGAAAGAACTACAAGATCTGCTGGAAATTTACTTGCTATATCATTTGTTTGTTTGTTTGTTATTTGGTTTTTAGGAGCATTAGCAACTAAGGCCATATTGCTCCGGGGATATGCCGTTGTCATTCCCTGATTCCGTATCCTCCGTATTTTGTGGTCACAGACTCGAACCCCGGTCTAATCAAGAAGGATGTGCTATGCACTGCTGCTCTTGCCCACCTGGCTACGGAGGTGCCCTTGCTGTAACGGCAAGAGCATCATTCGAAATAGTCCTGCAGGCTTGGGTCACCGCTAACGGCAAGTCTCTGGGCCGCTAACAGCTGCTTTCCCATGGCAACATTTTAGGCCCTATTGCCCGCACTCCAGTGGAAAATTTAGTAATTCGTACGAATATACACTTGTATAATAGATTAAGGGCCTTTTCCTTCCAACTCCACTCACACCGAGCTATTTTACGAATGTAGTAGTAGTAGTAGTAGTAGTAGAGGTGGCATGTGATGCTTAGTTGCTTTGCCTTAGTTTGCTTAGTTGGGTTTGCTTAGTTGCTTGGCCGCCTCCTTAAATATAAAAGGATAGATCCCATTCACCCCAGGTGCTTTTCTTATGTTTAACTTCAACAATTTCTCCTTCACTTTGCTTTCAGTTATTAGAAAAGCATTAAATATCCCGCTACAACTTGATAACCTTCTGCCATTTTCAAACCTTAATAATTCCTCATGTAGATGCAAAATACTCATTTAGTTTGTTTGCTATCTGAGCAGGATCATCAACAGTCGAATCACCGATGTCAAGTGGACCAATCAGATTCATCCCCTTACTTTTAGAGTTTATATAAGTAAAGAAATGCTTGCTGTTTTTCTTAGCATCTTTTGCCAAGGATTTCTCGTAATCTGCCTTCGCCTGCCTAACCTCCTTTGTGACCTGATTACAGACTAGTTTATATCTGCCATAGGCTTCTGAGTCGCTTGATAATTTATATGCATCCCATGCATTTTTCTTCTCTGTCACGAGTCTCATTTGTTCATTTGATAACCATTTAGGCCTAAATCTTGAACAATATTTCTTAATAGGTATGAAACTCTTAGTAGCTTCCACGACTAATTCCTTGAATGCTTCCCACTTAGAATTTACTGTTGGTAACATCGTCAGTTGATCCCACTGTACAGAATTTAAAAACTGTCGGAGACCACTGTACTCACTTTTACGGAAGCAAAAACCCTTGCCTTTACCCCTGATGGTAATTAAATCTTTAAGTAAATCCCACATCAGCACACTGATCACTGCCACCTAGTTGTTCCTTTATCTGCAAATTCTTAAATACACGCATAATCACTGCTGATAACCAGATCAAGAGTATTACTTTCTCTGGTTGCCTCTCGAACATGCTGCTGCAGAAAACAATCATCAATAAATCCACAAAAGTCTGACTAGTGTGTGAGTGACCAACCCACAAGTTCCAGTCAATATCTGGGAAGTTAAAATCCCCCATTAGAAGACATTCCGATTTACTAGCTCACTCTATTTCTCTGTACAGTTGTTCACTGTACTCATTCGAGTCATTAGGCCTATAACACACTCCTACTCTTATTTTTGCTTTCACTGTGCTTATGTCACACCAAACTGACTCAACAGTGCACTCTTCATCTATATCAACTGGATGCACTTTTTTTGATTTTATGTTTTTCTTAATTAACAGCTTAACACCTCCTCCCTTTTTATTCTATGTATCCTTTCTGTTCACATTGTACTCCCCAATTCCAGTTCAGCATTCCTTAAATCTGTGTGGCACCACGTCCCTGCTATCCCAACAATATCCACCTTTGATGTCTTGACCAACACTCCAATTTCATTAAATTTATTTACTATACGTCTAGCATTGGTATACATGCAAGCATGCATACTCGTCCTCCTATTCCTAGTTACCCTAACACATCCCATATACCCAGCTATTTCAGGATGAGTGCCATCCGTCCCTGAAACCCCCAATACCCCACGCTCCAGGTCACTACTTATTCTAATAGAAGTTGTGCCAGAATCACCTTCACCTCTGCCTACGGCTACTGTTAAACTATTAGTCCTTGTATCCCCCCAAGCTATCAGTTTTCCGATTCACCTAACACCGCCTCGATAGCATCAGCAAATATTCTTGCACCCTTTCTATTTAAGTGTATCCCATCCCTTGAGAAGCAGTCTCTCCTGTTAACAAGTACAGTCCAGGCTGAAAAAAATTCTACCCCTTGAGCCTTGCACATTCTTTCCAGGGCCGAATTGATCGACAAGGCTCTCATCATATACTTCCTTCTATCGTGTCTGGGCAGAATTGCAGACACTTTCAAATTCAACCGTCACTCCCGGCTTTTGTTCAACAGTGACCTGTACTTGTTAAGTAATTCTACTGGCCTCCTACTCCTAATATCATTAGTGCCAACGTGTACAGCTATATCACGTTTTGTGCCCTTAAAAGATGATATCCGCTCTACCACGTCATCAACCTTTGCCCCTGGCAGACATACCCTGGTCCTGTTCCACCTATCCTTTTTACAAAGCATGTTTCCCGTTTCCCTGACAATAGAGTTCCCAACAACTACTAGTTCCTGTGGGACCAGCGCATTCTGCTTTGGGGGTTGCCGCTGTGTTGCGTGATGACCAAGTGCAAGCTCTGGCGTTGATGTGGGCAGCTGAGAGCTTGATGGGCCCCTCAATTTACATATTTCGAAGGCATCCACCCTGTCCTTCAAACTCTCGTATAGGCCCAAAACAACGCTGAGTTGTCGCCTGATTTCCTCACACTCCTTACTTCGCGCACACACAAATCCATCCCCATGGCAATATCATGTTCCGTTCCAGAGAGTTCGGCAAACATTTCACAAGTCGCACATTTTTTTAGGCTCTAATGCCTTGGTGAATCGCCCCCCTCAGTTCTCCCCCGAGTCACAGCAGTCCTGCCACTTTGTGCCCTTTGCTTTGCTGCTCTAGTTTGGGGCATGATACTTTAAATTAATAAAATCAATAAATTAAATTAATTAAATGTGAATACTACGCTATCTAATAGAAACAGTGAAGGGTATTACTCTATAAATTATACGTTAGAGCTACCTAACTACCTCAATTAAAAATTTGAATTCCCTACCACTATATACAAAAACAGTGGCTGCAAGATTCGAACGAAATAACGGTTTTACGTATATTAAGTATTACGTATATCTACAAAAACTGTTTATCTAAATTAAAATAAAAATAACCAGCGTAACTATAACTATAAGACTACGTATTAAGTAAAATATAAAATAACAATTATGTAAATAAAAAGGTAAACACTTATCGTATTTTCGGAGCCTGCACTGACAGCTGTAATTTTTAAATAGAGTCAGCGCCCTCTCCCAATAGACCACCGGTATGTTTTCTCGGATGTACTTAATGTAGGGGAGAAAGGTCAGCACTTCATCCGTCATCACGCCAAGTACCTAACTATAGGGTCATATCTCAAGGATCCAGCAGGTGTGCTTACAACAGGACTTCCATTGAAACTCAGCTTTCCTTTAAATTATATTATATGGGATTTGGCCACAGATAGTTGTAGCTTATTTTGTTTTGCGCATTCTATTATGTTTGCCACAGCTCTATTCTCTTGATCCTCTATATCCTTTCTTGATTTCCCATTTATATTAATGTCAAGTCATCAGCGTAATCAAAGTCATCAGCGTGTTCAGAAAGCTCGATCTGGACTTGTAAGATCCATCTCCACTTTTAAGGGCTTACCACAGTTCTCTGTGGTGAAACTCTGGACATCTTTCTGAATTCCTTCATATTGTGTCCTTATTCCTACTCTTTGCTCGTTCTGGTACATCCTCATAATCTTATAACTCTCGGCCTAGATTTCTGTTACTCTGAGTCGTCTCAATGCACTCTCCCACCAGATCCTGTCGAATACGTCTTTGAAGTCCAATAAGACTCCCAATACGTACTTATCCAAAGGGTACCTGGCCTCCTCTGTTACCGCTTTCACAACATCTTCGAGAGATGTTGTGAAATCTGATCCTACCCTTCTTAAAACCAAACTGCCAGTCCGAATCCATATCATTACTTTGATATTTAGAACTATCTTTACCACCATTCGTTCTAATATTTTCCATAATACTGGCAGTAAAGTGACTGGCCTGTAAGAATCAGGCTGCTGCACATCCAGTCCCTGATTTTTAAAGATAACCTTAATTATTTCTCTTTTTCACTTCACCGGAAACTTCTCCTCTTTTAGACTAACTCAAACTATTATATTAGGGCCTCTCGTAATTTCTTACTTATACCCATTTGTTTTTTGTGTCTGTAAATTGCGGATGTTCTCTGGTCGATTTGCCTCTTTTGCTGGAAGAAAAATCCGGTTTCTGTGGGAGTAAAAACCTTGCTATCTACGCCGAGACCGACTAACTCAGCCACGGAGTAAAAAAGCCCATTAAATTTCCTCGCCTCATCGAGGGGATTCGAAGCCGAGTCATTTCCTCCTGGTTTGGGGAAGAGGGTGACAATTCCGCTGTGCTACCACGCAGACTACCATGTTCATTAGTAACATAGGGCTCCTGTTCCAGGAGTAAGTCTATATTGTGCTCCTCCCTATGCATGTTGTAAAGTGCAGTGCAACTTCATGAGATCGCCGACCATTAATCTGCATTAAACTCAACTTAAATTTCTCTTTAATCTGTGTACCCATTCTCAGTTCTTTTCTTTAATATTTTCAAATTTCTCACATAATCTGTCCCTTACAAAATATTTGGCTCTCCTACCCCTCACCCTGCAGTTCACACATAATGGATCCCTTGCTTCTTATCGCACTCCTTATAAACATGAACTCTCGTGGCACAATACTCACATGCGACTTCATTCTTGCAAGCAGTTGCAATATGACCATATGCCAAGCACTTATAACATCTTGTTACCGCAAAAATATCACGTAACTTATATGAGTTCCATGCTAGATATATCCGCTCTTTCCGGCAGATATGGACAGTGATGATCTGCAAAGTCTACCTGACACTGGCACATCTCCTAGAGTAACCCTATCATGGTCGAGAACATCACGACGAGGCCGATAACCTGATCAGAAGCGTGATCTTCCAAGGAGATACCATCAGCCCACTATACTTCTGTCTAGCACTCAACTCATTGTCCACCGTGCTGAATAACAGCAAGTTCACCCGTACTCTAAAAGAAGGGAGGAAGAACCTGCATTTGATGTACATGGATGACACGAAATTCTATGTCACAACAAAGAATCAACTTTAACACCTAATCCAGATCACCGAACAGTTCACACTGATCTCAGGGTGCAATCAAGATCCATTGATTGCATTGCATTCATCTAGGACATCCAGATAAACAAAAGTACCAGCTGAAGACTGGTGAAGAGATCGAAGCCATGATTGAGGAAGAGACTGATAAATATCTGAGGGCAATGCAGCTTTAACAGCTATTGTGTCTGTAAATTGCGCGTGTCCTCTGGTCGATCTGCCTGCTTTGCTGGACGAAAAACCTTGCTATCTGCACCTGAGACCGACTAACTCAGCCACAGTGTCGAAAAAAAAGCACATAAAAGTTCCTCGCGTCATCGACGAGATTCGAACCCGGGACTTTTCCACCCGGTGTGGTGAGGACGGTAGCGATACCTCTGTGTTACCCGCGGAGACCCAGTCCCCATACGAACATACTCATTCAGGGTCATAGATTGAACCAACACTGAGCTGGAGGAGAAACATTTAATCACTAGGATAATAATGTCCAAGAACCGCCAACACCACCTAAGTCCACCATTGAGTGACTGACCATATCCCATAAAAAAACTAAACTACTATTATTATACACCGAGTGGACAGAAATCACAGGATACCTACCTAGAAACGGGTAGTTTGAAATTATCAGAGATAATAAACGGAATTTATTTATTTATTTGTTTAGACATTGACTCCACCAGATAGCTGAAGATGTCCGTAGGGATCTGCAAGGCAACATGCATTCATTGTTGACGATTATCAGTTGTGAGAAGTGGAAGTCTCGTAGGTCGTCTGATGTGGAACCGAATACCTATGAATATTCGACGCATCATCATTTGGCATATTGTTTTTGCCTTCTCCATAGTGTATGACGATGTCAACTGACGCACTATGATTTGACTTTGAGCCCGTACAGTTCACTGCACCCTTCTTTCACAATGAACATGCACCTTGTCTAATCATTTACATTGTCTCCACGTGTAGCACAGTGGTGTCGTCACCATCCTCCCCACACCGGGTGGGAAAGGCATGAGTTCGAATCCCGTCGATGACGCGAGGAACTTTAGTGGGCTTTTTTCACCCCGTAGCTGAGTTAGTCGATCTCAGGCGTAGATAGCAAGGTCTGTCCCCCAGAAACTGGAGTTTTTTCGTCCAGCAAACAGGCAAATCGACCAGAGAACACACGCAATTGACAGACAAAATAGATATATGGGTAGATGATCATTTACAGGGGACCCTAATATTCTCATAATCATTTACACTGTCTGCACGGTAGCAAAGGCCATCATCACCTTTCTCCCCACACTGGGTGGAAAAAACCCTGGTTCGAATTCCTTCGATGACGACGCGAGGAACTTTAATGGGCTTTTTTCACTCCGTGGCTCAGTTAGTCGGTCTCAGGCGTAGATAGCAAGGTTTTTTCCCGGCAGAAACTGAGGTTTTTCGTTCAGCAAAACAGGCAAATCGACCAGAGAACACACGCAACTTATGGGCATAATATCCAATGCACGGCAAATGAAGTTAATTATTCGTATGTCTTAAAAATAATAATAAAAATAATCATTCACGTTGTCTGCATGGTAGCACTGTGGTATCATCACCGTCTTCCTCACACCGGGTGGAAGAGGCTCGGGTTCGAATCCCGTCGATGACTGAGGAACTTTAATCGGCTTTTTTCACTGCATGGCTGAGCTTCTCTGTCTCAGGAGGGATTAGCAAGGTTTTCTTCTTAGAAACTGAGGTTTTTCTTTTTCGTTCAGAAAAGCAAGCAAATTGACCAGAGAACACATGCAATTTACTGACATAAAATACTTGGATAGATGAAATAACTTTCCTGGTGATCCTAATGAATAGTTTTAATAATTTACATTCCACCTCGAGAGGAGAAGGCTGTACTAGTTCTACACCATTATTATCGCCGACCGGGCTAGACGAGTGGGTAAAGTACCTGCCCAGCAACCCAAAGGTCGCGGGTTCGATTCCCGCCTCGGGCTTGGATCAAGTACTGTAAAAACCTTGGGAGGTGCAATATGGCCACAGAAGCCGATGCGTCAACAACTACCAAATCAAATCAATCTACACCATTATTTGTACATCACCTTAATCACAGGTCGCCGTGAGCAACCAACAGGATGTGCCGTTCCGATGTGGAATCGCAGGACACACGATCTCCCACAATCTTACCTTTTGAAACTCCGTGATATCTTTACTACGTCCGATAACTGCAACTTTACCACTTTGACTTGAACATCCAGATGTCAGTTACCAGTTCTCCAGCGTACGAAGCTGTTCAGATTTTTATACCGCGAGCTATGAGGCATAGTCTCTTATGAATGATGTGAGTATAATTTAGTGCTCACTGAGTGTATTTTTTATACCTTCTGAAATTGTCTAAATACTCAGAGTATTATTATTATTATTATTATTATTAATAATAATAATAATAATAATAATACTCTGTTTTTAGCGGATGCATGAATACAACAATGTTACCTGTGTGTTTGAAATGCAAAACATTCGTGTATGATTAGTCATTAAATACAAAAGATTGTTTGTATGTAAAATTTCCTGTTTGAACTATAGTCCCAACGCGTAGCACGTTGGTTATAATCACTGCCCTGCAAAACTGGGTGTGAAAACACCTGTGGTGAAATTCCGTCAACATTACGATTTTTTTTTTTTTTTTTGTTAATTGTGTTCTTTTTTCACAAAGTGGCTGAGTTAGTCGGGCTCGGATGAGTGTTGCGTGGTTTTTGTTGGTCCTTCACCCGGAAACAAGGTGCTTTTTTAATTCAACAGATAACATACCAGCCGAAATATGCACATAATTACAGTCTGATGTAGTAGTAGTAGTAGTAGTGGCATGTGATGCAAGAAAGCAAGTGTATGAGTTTATGCAGCATCAGCCAAAAAAAAAAAAAAAAAAAAATCACACCATTCCCTCCAAATGCCTGACCACTGCCCTAATCGGGGCTCACATCTGGTGATTATGGGCTTGGCACACCCAGGGTCCTGAGCTGGATATCATCATTCTTCTCTTCTTGGTGATTCCCTTCTACTTTTGACTCTCTCTCTCTCTCTCTCTCTCAGGGTTACTCGGGAACTTTTTTTTTTTTCCTGGTGCAGCATAAGCCTCAGGCTTCCTTGCATCATATGGATAATAATAATAATAATAATAATAATAATAATAATAATAATAATAATCAAAACTACAGTATATAATTTTGCTTTTTTTTAAGTTATTTTTTTTTAATATTTAATCCCTCTAGTGTCTGTTGTTGAAATGACTGCTAGTGTTAGATATTGAGGCCGCTAGAGTTCAGTGTTTTGTGGTCCTTCACCAGGTGCATTTGTAAATAAACATTATTAGTATCATTATCAGTTATATATATGTATGTTGACTCTTTGGCATTATCGCGGTATTTCGGTATCTGATTCACAAACAACAGCCTAATACTTCTGTGTAAAATATCCTTAATGGAAGTGGAAATTTATTAGAAGACATAGTCAGTTCAAAGTTGGAGAATAAGCCATCATCGTGTCTAGGACTAAGGCTGGCTGGCAAGAGGTAGCCGTCTTCTGCCCCAGGTGACAGCTGTTGAACCCTGCAGTACAGACAAAGGAGCCAGCTGAGAAGTGATAAGTCGGATATCTTTTAAGTATCAGCCTTGGGGATATCTAGTCAGAAGGTCAAATGTAAAAAGCATGTTGCCTTTATTTTTGGCTGAAAAAAATCATACAGTGTACAATGACTTTTCTCTATGCACAGTCTCGTAGCACTGTTATAAAATTCCACCTTTTAATATACGTGTGTAGGAAGGATATTGATTCTGATTTAACCATGCCTTACATATATAGTTAAATATATATAAAGCCTTGTAGTAGGCCTTCGCAGGCTTTAATTATCCAGAATTTAGATGAACATTTTGGATTACAAAACGGAAATTAGTTTTTTAACTTCGTTAAGAACAACTTTTTACGTATATTTAATTTGGGTTGGAAATTTTATACCAGCACCCGTGATTAGATCAGTGTGAAGACTGATAAAACTGTAATGTTGGACTGGGAGGAAACGGACCGATTTTCCTTTGAAGACAGTGATAGATTTGAAGAAGATTCTCTGTGCTCATGGATCAGTGAGCCAGAGTCGGTATGTAATAATTGGAGAGGCTGGAAGAAACAGAACAACTGCGGAGGTTATCATGTTAATCAAATAAGACCAAAAGGTAATATTTTCCCCCCTGATTACTTTATACCTTGAAATTCGTATAAAATAAATTCGATGGTAAGTAATACAAGGAAATTTTTATAACTGACAATTATATTTTGGAATTGTATAATCTTTGATGTTCAATGTTTGTATTTCTGAAGTGGAAAATGAAAATTTCATTTCACCCTTTGTACTGCATTTTTGAGAGAGAGAGATAGCAAGCATGCACATGATCAGACATTGAAATGCACACAGTCAAAAATTTCTCAGAAAGCTGACAAACTTTGATTCGCTGATTATGAAATTTGTGATTCTACTGGGAAAGTGCAGCGATTCCATTATATAGCAATGAATAATAAGCTTCCATTTTCTTGAATAGTTATTTTAAACAAATACTAAAAAACAAAAGATTCTTTGTAAAGTATTTGAAAGCCCCCTTCCCAGAGTGTACAAGTACCTGCAGTTCTCAGTAGGTTTCAAGACTGTTTCCAGAAAGATGGTTGATTATCTAAGAATTCTTGAAGTTTTTTTATTTTCTTAAAACAGGAGAATGAATATCATATTAAAATGGTTATTCATAATAATTATTTGACCATGCTCTCAATAAACTTTTAAATGCAGCATAACATTTTGCATTTTTATACTAACGGTGCAACCATCTCTCATTGTGAAGTGCCGACCGGGCTAGCCGAGTGGGTAAAGTACCTGCCCGGCAACCCAAAGGTCGCGGGTTCGATTCCTGCCTCGGGCTTGGATCAAAGTACTGCAAAAACCTTGGGAGGTGCAATATGGCCACAGAAGCCGATGCGCCAAAAATTACCAAATAAAAAAAAAATACTCATTGTGAAGATGATTTTTTTTTTTTTTTTTTTCAGTTAAGTTAAGTGTTTTGTTTTAAGTTAAGTGCTAGTTAAATATGTTATGTATTGAAGTTGTAATGAAGGCCTTCGAAGTCAACTTTTGAAGCTCTTGACTTGACTTGATATACTGCATGGCAGCTCACATTGAACAATTTCTTTACAACTGTTTTGTCTGAGTATTGTCACTAGAGGCTCTCTGATGAGGGACCAGTTATCCCTGGGTCTTGTAGCAGTGTTTTATTTTAAACAAATAGCATTTTAATTGTTTGAAAGTAGCACAGGTGAGCCATTGTGATGGCCAAGTTTGTTCTGCAATTAGCATTAAGACCTTTGCATTATTTAAAAACACTTTACAGGGGCTCATATCTGGTGAGTATGGGCTTGGCACCCCCAGGGTCCTGAGCTGGATATTATCATTCTTCTCTTTATCTTCCCCCCAAGGGAAAAAATTTTTTTTTTGGCTGGTGCAGCAAACGTCTCAGGTTTTCTTGCACCATATGGCTAACAACAACAATAATAATAATAATAAAAAATCCTGCTTGTTGCAAAAACATATGAAGGGTCAAGATAGGCCTGCAAATGTCTTATGCTTATGTTGTAAGGCAATTTGTTCTGAACACAGAGCTTACTTAATGCAAATTCAACAGGTGTGCTTGCATCTGTCTTATGTGAATATGTCAAGCCATCTTTTTTTCCCGCTCAAGTATTAATTTACGTAGGATTCTTTCCTACACTGCTCTCCATAAAGAAATTGTACACATATCCTAGTAAGGCTCCAAGGATATCCAGGTTCCTGGAAAATATTGTTAATAAATCAAAAGTTGTCAGTAAATCTGTATAGCCCCCCTCCCCAGTTCTGTTCTGAATAAATTGGGCAGAATTTGTTTTTTCTTGAGCCTTCATTTTCCCACTATTTTTCTGGCTAATTACAGTTTAAACTTGAAAATTGGAGGGGGACAGTAAATCATGTGCATTTCAAGTTCCTTAGGGCAGTAGTTTCCTTTTATCTGAAATGAACTGTCTTTAAAAAAAAACTCATAAAATAGAATTGGAGGGATACTGACTCTAAAGTGAAATGAAAGATGAAACCATAACTTTTGGCTTGAAATATAGAGTAAAATACCCCCCCATCCCCCCACCTCCTTCTCTCAGTTAAACTCTTCTGTTCATATAGTCCCATTCAAAAATTTACCTTATCCATTTTGATTTTGGGCCCTTCCTGGAAAATTATCATGACATTATGACTGATTTTTATTTTTTAAATTTCATTGGATGCAATAAAAATGATTTTTGGTTTGATTATAAAACTTTAATTGTAGATAAATTATGATGTTTGCATTTTTTTTTTATTATTATTATTTTTGTAATTTAAGATATCTGAAAAGTACATTTCATACTTTTTATGCAAATAAAGATGAACGACAATTTTATGACAATTTGTATTATGTAAAATATTTCATAATTTTATTTGTTTTCTCAAAAAATTTGTCACAAACCAATTTTGCTGCTTCATAATCCCAAATTTTTCTACATTGTTTCCCCCCCCCCAACATATTTCTTAAATTTCATGCCTCAAAATATTTCATAAATTTCATTCCTCAAGAACAAAAAGTTCAAATTGATTTGACGTAATTTAGCTATAAGTTTATATACTATTATAAATTAATGCGTACTTCAATATATTTAATCTCAGAAACTGAAATAAAATATGCTATACAGGGTGTCTCAAAAATATTGGTACAAACTTTAGGGGAGGTAGGTAACATCTAAAGGAATGTGAATCGCATAGGAACCCATAACTGGAAATGGCACCGTAATCGGTAGACGGCGCTGTTAATCAGTTCGCAAGAGGGAAAATTTCTGGTTTACTCATTCAAGCAGTACTCGCCGCATGAAAAGCATGCATTGATATACGAACTGTGAGCTGGCAGACATGCACCTAGTGTATGGATTAGCAGAAGGCAATGGACGAGCCCTCAACGAATTTATGGAGAATGCTTCCAAGACAGACATGACCACCGTTTGTTTGCACGTGTGCATCAAAATTTGTGCGATTATGGGTCATTTAGAGGTAACAGGAGTAGTGCAGGCAGACCACGTTCGATACGAACTCCCGCCATGGAAGAAAGTGTGTTGAACGCCATCTAGAATAATCCTACTACCAGCACACGTACCTTTGCCTCTGCCTTAGGAGTGTCTCGTTGCAGTGTACAGTGTGTCTGGCACGACAATTCCTTACACCCCTTTCATCTCCAAAGGGTTCAGTTACTGCTCCCCCAAGATCATCCTGCACGTGTGGCTTTTGCGCAGTGGTTTCTCCAAGAAAGTGTTCAAGACTTGAATTTTCCAGCCTATGTTTTGTTCACGGATGAGGCTTATTATATAGCAATAATTGAATAAGCCTTCACTCGGGAAGGCTTATTCAATCAGCACAATGCTCATGTGTGGGCTCATGACAATCCACATGCCCCCATGCGGCACAACATCGCTTCGCAATAAATGTGTAGGCAGGTATGGTTGATGACTGTTTAGTCGGCCCATACCTGTTACCATCCCGCATGAACTCCGCTAAATATCGGATCTTTCTTGAACAAGTTCTACCAGGGTTACTTGACGATGTTCCAGCAAATGTGAGACTCAACATTTGGTTTCAACATGACTGGGCACCTGCCCATTATGGAAGGTGTGTTCGTGACCATTTGAACAGGCGTTTTGGGCGTCGATGGATTGGCCGTGGTGGACCCGTTGCCTGGTCCCCATCACCTGATTTATTGAGCCTTAATTTCTTTCTGTGGGGGCCCTCAAATCTATTGTGTATGAATCGCTTGTGGAGATGGAAATGGATCTCGTGGCGAGACTCGTCTGCGCTACTGCTACTGTCAAAGAAACTCCAGGTGTGTTCGACCGTGTCCGCCAATCCATGCTGCGTCGGTGTCACGCATTCATCACGTCTCATGGTCGAACCTTCAAGCATCTGTTGTAACATCATGAAATGAATCCATTTCGTACTCCATTGTTAATATTATGTCAAATAAATAAAAAAAAAAATGTTTGCGACTAATTACTGTCTTGTGTCATTTCTGCTTCTTGTGCCTCTGCTACTACTTTCCCGTTACATTTCCGGTTATGGGTTCCTATGCGATTCACATTCCTTTAGATGTTACCTACCTCCCCTAAATGTTTGTACCAATATTTTCGAGACACCCTGTATATCTGATTTAATGGGAGGGGGGATTGTCCATTTTTTATTTAAAAAAAGTGTTCCATCAAAACAACGTTGCCTCCCCCCTTTGAAGAATCAAGTGCACTCTAAGGGGCATGCCCTATACTTTGGGAACCTCTGGTTTAATTCAGCCTGATAGAACATAACTCATTTTATCCTGCAAATAAAGTTACATTTATTGTAATTTGTGGGAAATATTTCTGTTTTTCCATTACTTCTTTTTAGCTTATAAAATGATTGTTTCTAAATTGTTAGGAACAATCATTTTATAACTTAAAAAGAAGTAAAATAGCACAGCAAATTTGATTTGCTGTGCTATTTTGCTATACAGTTTTTGTTTCCTGAGAAATTCTAGAAATTGAACAAGACAATTTTTAGCGTGGAACAGCTGAGTTGCCCTTCCACGAGTGATAAATAACTCTGCATAATGGATTGCTGATTGCTGTTTTTAAGGTCCTTTTTTTTTTGCATAGGAGATGCTGTACATGGATGGATGGATTTATTCAATCTTTTTGTGACTATCAATTGGAGACCACCAACCTTTGTAATCTGATCTTTTTTTTTTTTCTCAATGTAAGGAAATCAAAAAGAGAGAGGGCGGGAAGAAGGGAAGGAAAAAGCAAAAAACTTCTATAACTAAACACTAGTTGAACCCTTTCTTCATCTTTGTACTAATGAAGAACTCTTTAATTTATGAAGACAAATAATATAACCTTACTATGCCAGTGCTTATTTACTTTATGGAACTCACCTTCACTATTTTGATTCATATCTTAATTTATTTCTTTGTGACAGAGGTTTCAAGTCTTCATTCTGAACTCTCATGAAGTTGTTTGTGTTGTAAAAAGAAAATCATTATCTTACAATCTGGAAATATTAAGAAAGCAGTTACACTACTGTATTTTTCATACTGATCTAGAATATAATAAAGGAAATGAAAAGGTAAAATGAAAATAAAATATGATTAAGCTTCTTTACTGAGAGTTTAGTAAAGCACCTTAATCATATTTGGGTTCTTTAGGCTGCCTACTTAAAATGTCTATATGATACAGTGCACAATGAGAATCATTAGCCCTCTCACAGAACTTGACTGAGTAAATCTGAATGCGGCAGGCAAATCTCGAAGCCCATCAACCTTGAATAGGCTAAGATGGTCTGAGTTAAACCTGACTATTTTATAAATCTCCATAAGTGGAAAACTTGGTTTCCTTTCATCTGCTGTTGAATAATAATATATTAAATATGTTTAGATTTATTCAAGTTTGAAATAAAAAGTGGACTTTATGGATAACTCTTTTATAAGGACAGTTTAGAAGAAATTATTATATTTTTTTTTGTTTTAGAGGTTGGGGTAAAATATAAATATATTTGTTGCACTGATCAGACAGGAACTGTAGCTGAAAACTTTTACTATTTTAGACTAAGTATTTCTTCTATAGTTTAATACCCTGACACACACTCCTTGAAGTTATGTGAGGCTTGTTTCCCTAATTTTCTCATCCCACTTATTTGAAATGTTGCTACCTTCAGAACATCTTGCTTGATATTAAATATTGTGGCTGCTTATTGTTTAGAGCTACAGCTGCTCAACTCGGGTGCTTCTAGGTTGAGAGGCTATAGAAACACTGTGGTCATCCTTTGCCTGCTGGAGCACCTTGTAGCTTCCTCTTGAAAAGATGGGGCATTGGCAGCTGAATTCCTCTTCAATATTTTTTCAGATTGATTTTATCCTTCATTAGGTGACACTCATTTTCTTCAATTTGCTCATATTTTATTTCAATTTGTGACTACTTTTTCCAATTAAGGAGAATTGGCATTCCAGAGTTTTCAGTTCTGAAATATTTCTTCCACTCAAGTTTTTTTTCTCTAAAACCCAAACCTGCAAAGAAACATACCATTTCATTGGTTTTTGGAGTTTTACTTGTTATTCTTTTTCTGTTTTAAAATTTTTCAGCTATATTTCCTGGCTGGTTGGTGGTGACAAGAATACTTACAAGAAATCTGAAACCAAATTAAGAAATTTAAATTTTTGAACAGAAATAATAGCAATATTTTTACTGAGGTAAAACATTTATATTTAAGAAAACCATTGATATCTATATTATATTTTGTAATTTTTAATACAATTTTTTTTTACATTAATAAAAATTATATTATCTTTTATTGAGCTTCTATTTGTTACATTTTAATATTATTTCATTCAGAAAAGAATAATTAAATTGTTAAGTTTCCTCGGGAATTCCTATTTCTTTTGGACTTTCTGTTTTAAGCATGTTTGCATGTGATAAATGCCCGTTGTCTCGCCATGTGAGCATCTGTCTATCTGTTATTCAGCTGTATCTGACAGCTTGATGCCAAGAGGATGGATTTTCATTAAATTTTATATTGTGGTATTTTTTGAGCCATCTCGCATTTAATTAAAATTGGAAAAATAGAGATCTAACAGTTATCACTTTGGCTATCACATACTGTGTATTGTAATTTATATACTGGATATTATGCTTGTTGTCATATGCTGATTAGAGGAATAATTGGGCAGTATGGCAGATGCTCAGAACAAAAATATAAGCAGTGCACATATGAAAGTTGTTGCTTTTTGAAGAGTATGTTGTTTTTGTTATTAGTTTACTACATATATAAATTATATTTTCTGTTGCATTTGAATAACAGTTGAAATATATGTATTTCCACTATTAAAATATTTTATTAATTTAATTTTATTAAATTAATAAAATGAATAAATTAATAAAATTTAATTTTATTAAATTAAAATATTTTATTAAAATATTTAATAAAATATTATTAAAAGTAGGTACAAAGGATATAAAAATATTGGCTACATTCTACAATGTGATATGTGTTGCTATTTGTTTATTTTATTAAATCAGAATATTCCTGTGAAATGTGTTAACGACCAACACATTTGAAGTTTTATAAAAAATCCGAGAGGAAATAAATAAAGCATTAAAAGCTGAGTGAATATTACATTGTTATGTATGTACAGTGAACTGAGAAGAATTATTTGTATATATTATTAGTAATTGGTAAGAAGATAGTTATTTACATTTCAGTTAATAACAGTAAAAGAAAAAAAATTAATTTAAGAAATAAAAATCAAATGTGCCTGAAATTTAATGCTGTACTGTTACCTAACTCATTTTTATTTTTCTTTCTTATATTGTATTTGTTTGGGTAGTAAAGGAGATATCTTTCAAGAAACTTTAACTGGCTTTAGGTGATATAAAACCAAGATTTTTTTTAAATTAGGAGATGGGCACAATATGACTATTTATTGTATGAGAAAGAATTAATTGAACCACACTAATATAACACGTGATAGATTAAGTTGTTTTGAACCATCACAATTAAAACTAAACTTGACTTATGCTATTTCTAAACTTATTTCACTCTTGCTCAATTCATCTCTCCAGAAGAGGAATTCTGTTTTTTTTAACACAGTCATATTAATAGTAATATCATTGCAAACTGGATGAGCTAATTCTTGATATTAATTGTAAATAACCTCTAATGACACCATTATTATTATTACAGTGAAACCTCCTTTAATGGACACCTCTCTAAAGCAAACACTCAGGTGTACACTGATAACCATTGCACTGTGACCAGATAGCAGTGTAGCTTTAATCCACTGCATTATTGGCCCATATTTTTTGAAGAATGGAAGGGTAACAACTGTGATGTTAGGCTACTGTGCTAATATGATTGCAACTTTTTTGATTGATGATCTAGCTACTAGGTTTCTGCAATTTAATGAAGCCAGTTGGTTTCAATAAGATAGTTCTGTGTCTCATAATGACTGGATGTCAGTGGATGCTGTATGACTACATTTTCTTAACCACATCATCTCCAGGAATTGGTGACATTTCTTTGCTTCCAAGGACCCCAGACTTGTCAGCATGTGACTTTTTTATGGAGGCACTTAAAGAACAAGGTGTACTCTCATTTCCTACACAATATTGAAGAACTGAAAGAAAAAATTTGTGAAGAAATTGCCAGAATTCTTTGGAGATACTATGCTGCAACATGGAAACCACACATGGAAAACTAGGAGAATGCCTGCACAGAAACAGTGGTCACATCAAGAATTATCTTCAGAAAAATAATATGCTATTTACTTTAAGATATAACACATATTTGTAATTTTCTTTATTTAATTATTAAGTGTTTAAAATTGCCTATTTCCCTGGCTCACCCTGTGTATGAGCACTATAACCTAACAAGTAGCTCGAATCCTTTTGATTTTAAACTTTTTATTTTCTTATGATTCACTCCCCTGATACATTTTTTTGTAATTATCGAAACACGCTATGTTATCAGTAGCCTGCTACTTCTGTCATTTGCTTGTTATTCCTTTCATGTACTTCACTAATGAGTCATTATCTGTAGGCCTTTCAGACCACAATTCACTCTTGGGCTTTAGAAATCTCTTATTGATATCCCTAAGGAAAGTGAAAATGTGACCTTGACTCCTACCACTAACTATTTGCATGCTTTTGCTCCCCTGTTTCCCCCCACTCTTTCCCAATTACCTGCCCCACATACATATATACAAGTATGCATATATATTTATTTTTTTAAATTTTATTTTTTATATTATTTAGGGGCAGACTGAATAGTAGGACATAGGGCAATTCTTTCACACACATTTGTCATCTTGCATTCATCATTCAGCCAGATAGGGTGCAGGTGCCACCTAAACCTGGCAACTGTCATATAATCACATTTTTTTAAAAAATATACTATTCATAAATATTTACTTAGTCATGATATATTTTGCGCAGGTGACCTGGAATTTACTCACATGTATACAATTTAACCTGCAAGTGTAACTTTTTTCTTATATACATACTCAGGTACAACAAACTACATATATAAGACATTCACATTCAGCCATCCTTTTCACACACTTATCCCACTCGCTACAGTACCCTGAATAGGACTACACATTAGGTCCTTGAGGTTGTCTTGAGACATTCAGATATGCCAGACAAGCTATCTGGGAGTCTAAAACGCTGATGGAACTGATATTTGGGTGACACTCAAGTCAAGTGGACACAGTTTCGGCGAAGTATGGCGAAGTTTCGGTCAAATGACAGCGAAACCATGCTTGCACCTTCACGATGGTGGGACTGTTGGTAATCCTGGGTATAACCACCATGCACAAGCACACTGTGTGTGACCACCCATGTGTGAACCAACGTAAGCAGGGGTGGAGGTGTGGTGCCCACACCACATGGAGAAATGCCGTCCCTCTCTGTTACCAGTAAATACTAGGTGGTAGATGACTCTCATCAACTGGTGCAATACCACCACTTTGCTTATTGGAGGCTTGAAGTGGTGGAACCCATTTTTAGTCTCTAGAACTAAGTTCCATTCAACCCTTCCCCATCTCTTCCATCATGCAGTATGACTGATGACTTTTGAGGTTATGATGGACATCATGGTAAGATCCAATCTTCCTTACATTTCGAGGGTACAGCTCTAAAATAGTGTTCGCAGGCTGGTCACTAGTTAGTACACTGGACCAAACCTATTGGTAACCCTTTAGGAGGCTTCCGGATCAGCTAGTGTATCTTGCTACTTCTACTCTGCCAGATAGTGATTGGAGAGAGTCCGAGTAGTGTGTATGTGGGGGGGGGACATTGTCAAATCGCATTACGTCAATGATCTGGGTATATTCTTACCATGTGTGTGCCATATCAAAAATTTCGTTACTTCATACAGCATATGTTCCCCCTCCACTTTTTCTTACTATTGAATACACCATGAATTGTCAAACTAATAGAGCAAGCTTATCTGTGAAAAGATCTAAACCTCCGAAACACTTCCTAGTTCATTTCACAAATATACGTGGTCTCAGTTCTAATCTGAATGATGTCCATTTCCACTTGCAGCCTGCCAAACCCCATGTACTTTTATACTTTTTCTGACAGAATCTCAGTTATCAGTTGATTCAACTACTGCTCATTTCAGTTGCCCAAATTATTTTCTGTGTGATTCCTTTCGCCTTAAAGGTGGTACTTGTGAATATGTCCGTTCCCTGTCAGAGACTTCATAATTTGGAATCTCCTCTTTTCGATCTTCTCAGGCTTAAAATGTCTCTCCTCATTCTGTCAAATTCATCTGTTGTCTCTACCGTACTCCCAACTCCACTAATCACTTGGAGCTCTTTGACTTCCTCTCTTTGCAGCTTTACTTTTCCCAGTCCAGCTTTCCTAACAGTGAGGTAATTTTCCTTGGTGATTTTAAAGTTCACAACTCCAGCTGGCTTCTGTTTTCTAGTCACACCGACCCAGTTGGTCGAGATGTTGAGACTTTTGCAATTACTAATGATCTTGCACAGATTGTTCATCTACCTACAAGAATACCGGACAGTTCTAACAATACAGTCAATATGCTTGATCTTTTTCTCACAAACAACCCTTCTAAGTACACGGTTGAATTGAGTGTTCTTCTAGGCACCTCAGATCACAACTTGGTGATTGTCTCTTCTGCAAAAGAGGCTTTATCTCATGACTATTCCCAACCTCGTGTTGTTTGGCATCACAAGAATGCAAAATGGGATAACTTGCTGCGAGATTTCTTTTCCTTGTTTGATTTACTGTTTCAAAACTTCTGATGTCAACGTTTGCTCAGATACTGTCAGTTAAATTATTCTTGTAGGAATGGAATCCTTTATTCCACACTCCCCTCTAAAATCTCATCCTTTATCTAAGCCTTGGTTTTCCAATAAATGTGCTAAGGCTGTTCAAGAGAAGAATGTTGCATATCGTAATTGGCTTGTTTCCAATTCTTCAGTTTCATTTTCTGCCTACACCAAAGCTCGCAACAATTGTAAAGCAGTTATTAATCAGTCCAAACTAGATTTTGAACAGAATAAGAGTTGAAAACTTGCTTCTTGCCCTAATGGTAACCAAGCATTCTGGTCCCTTGCCAAAGCTATTAGCCGCAACTTTTGCAAAAAATAAAGCCTGGAATTTGTTTCGGCAATGTCCGAGCACAGTCAATCTCATTAACTATAAGAAATTAAGGGCAAAAGCACGCTTCATACAAAAGCAAGCAAAGAAAGAATCCTGGACCCGTTTTGCCTCCAGTTTTCACAGAAATACTGATTCCAAAATAATATGGAAAAAAATTAGGCAGCTGTCTGGTAAGTTTCCTATCATACCTTCTCCAATCCTCTCTTGGAATGGGAAAGATCTCTCTAATCCAGCAGATATAGCTAATGCTTTGGGAAATACTTTTGCTGAAATCTCAGCAGCAACAGCCTATCCTACCTCATTCCAAAGAATTAAAAACACTGAAGAAAAGCATGCTATTCATTTTCAAACTGCTCGTCTTCTCCCATATAACAAAACTGTGCAATATTCTGAACTTTTACATGTCATTAAAACCGCCCGCAATGGTGCTGCCGGGCCAGATGGGATTTATTATGTCATGCTACAACATCTTGATGACAAAGCTTTGCGCTGCCTCTTGGTCTTTTACAGTCGCATATTTTTAGAAAATGTTTTTCCAGCTTCTTGGCATCACTGTACAGTTTTGGCATTCCTGAAACCTGGAAAAGATCCAACCAACCCGAATAGCTATAGACCCATATCTCTCTCAAGCTGCCTCAGCAAAATTCTTTAGAAAATTATCCACAGAAGACTCGTCTGGATCATAGAGTCGGAACAGCTAATGAGCCATAGTCAATATGGCTTTCGTCAAAACAGGTCATGCCTAGATCTTATGGTCAAGGCTGAATTTGCCATCCGTAATGCTTTTGTCAAACATGAACATCTAGTAATGGTTTCAATAGACATAGAGAAGGCTTTTGATACCACCTGGCGGTATGGTATACTTAGTGATCTTTACCTTCTCGGACTACGAGGCAACCTTCCTATATTTATTCAGAACTTCTTACATACGAGATCATTTCAAGTTCGATACCAACATGCCCTTTCCACAACTTTCATCCAGGAAGAAGGTGTTCCACAGGGATCAGTACTGAGTGCCACTCTTTTTGCTCTGAGAATAGATTCTATCACTAAGCAGCTTCCAAATACAGTTGAGACTTACCTTTATGCAGATGACCTTTCCATCTCCTGTCATTCTCAAAACATGAGGTCTATTGAAAGACAGCTTCAGATATCACTTAATAAAATTCAACAATGGACGAGCCTGAACGGCTATCGGCTCTCGCAGCAGAAAACAGTTGCCATCCACTTCTGTAGACAATGCAAACTTTATCCAGATCCTGAACTTCAAATTTCTAACATCCTTGTCCCAGTTACCAGTAACATCAGATTTCTTGGATTAATCCTTGACAACAAGTTAAATTTTCTAGATCATATTAAAAATGTACGGATTTCATGTCTAAAAAAGTTAAACATACTCAGAGCTTTATCTGCCCAAACGTGGGGTGCAGATCGTACCTCGCTTCTTCGTTTATACAGGGCATTAATCAGGTCCAGTCTCGATTATGGTGCTCCAATCTATGATTCTGCCAGAAAGAGTGTATTACGCTGGCTCTATCCAATTCAGCACAGTGCTTTGAGAATTGCAATTGGTGCATTCAGAACGTCGCCAGCACATAGTCTCTACATTGATGCTCACGAGCCCCCACTAACTTTACGCAGGAAAACACTGTTACTCAAATATGCTGTAAAGATACAAAGTTGTGCCTCTCATCCCGTTCAGTCATACCTTTTCAACCCACCGTTAGAAATCCTGTACAGAAACAAACCTAGCATAGTAAAGCCAGCTGGTCTTCGCCTTCTTGAATTGGAGCAAGTTTGGAATATTTCCGTCCATTCCATACAACAAGTAGCCACATGTACTCAGCCACCATGGACTCCTCCTCTTCTTCCAACCTGTGACACTTACTTCTGTCAATGGAGAAAGAATACTTTGCAAGCATCAAATGTCAAACAAATTCATGCAGTTCACACTCAAAGATATACTGATTTCTCCCCAATCTATACAGATGGCTCTAAATCTAATTCAAATGTTGGAGCAGCTGCAGTGTTTCCGAATACAACTCTATCAGTTTCCCTTCCATCAGATTTTAGTATATTTTCTGCTGAATTATATGCAATTAAACTAGCTTTAGAAAATCTCTGCTCTGACAGTTCCTTAAAATCAGTTATTTACACTGATTCACTCAGCTCAATCACGTCGTTATTTAATTCTTCAGATAAAGTTCACCCTGTTCTAGATGAAATCAGAAGCTTATTACTGCAAATTAAAAAACGAAACCAACTGGTCACTTTTTGCTGGATTCCAGCCCATTGTGGTATTTTAGGCAATGAACTGGCCGATAAAGCTGCAAAAAATCCAACTACCATTGATTTAACCAATATCCCTGTTCCAGCATCAGATTATGCACTAACCATTCATGCTGCTTGCCTATCACAATGGACAGCACTGAGGCACTCTCAGACTAATAATAAACTCTTTCGGTTTAAACATGATCCGAAAATTTGGCGCTCCAGTATCCGTACATCGAGACAAGAAGAAGTAGTCCTTTCAAGGGCAAGAATAGGACATACCCATCTGACCCACCTTCATTTACTCACAGGAGATGATCCACCACAATGTACATATTGTTCTAATAATCTGACTGTAAAACATATTCGTATTGGCTGCCCCTATTATAAACAAGCCAGAACTTCATCCTTGATCTCACTGGCTAAACTTCATAAACCAATAACTCTTGAAAATCTCATTGGTGATAAGGCAAATATTTTTAAATTTTTTGACTTTCTCAGGCAAACTGGTCTTTTCAATTATTTCTGATTTCAGATTTTCTTTTTTCTTTTCTTTTGATTTAGGGAAAACTCATGTCTTAATATAATAAGTGAATAGGCACATTATAGCCTTAGCAGCTTATGTGCCATTAAACCTCCAGAGCAACAACAACAACAACAGCAACTTTTGCACATCTCTGCTCCCACCTCTGTCAAAACCAGATGGTTCTGTTATCACTTCAGCCAAGGATAAAGCTGATCTGCTAGCATCCCATCTTTCTTCCGACTCATTTATTAATGATCTTGGTAAAACACCTCCCACCATTCCCAACATGCTCCATTCAATGCCTCCCGTGTCTCTTCTGTCAAAAGGATGTCAGAAGGATTTTGATGATTCTTGATGCTAAGAAAGCTCCAGGACCTAATGGTATTTCTCCACTTGTTCTCAAAACCTGTGCTCCTGAACTTACTCCTGTTCTTTGCCGCTTTTTTCACTTTCTTATTCCAAAGGTGTTTTTCCTTCTTGGAAATTTGCTCATATCGAACCAGTTCTTAAAAAGGGTGACTAATCCCTTCCATCCAGTTATTGTCCCATTGCATTTACTTCTACTCTTTCTAAAGTAATGGAGAAATCAATTAACCGCCAACTCTTAAACTGCCTAGAAACCTTACGTCTGATCAACGATCGCTAGTATGGATTCCGTCAGTGTTGATCCACTGGTGATATTCTGGCTTATGTTACCCATTTATGGACAAATTCTATGGAAGAGTTCGGTGAAATACAAGCAATTGCTCTTGACATCTCAAAGTTGTTGTTATTTGGTTTTTAGGAGCATTAGCAATTAAGGCCATATTGCTCTGGGGATATGCGGTGCTCATTCCCTGACCTTTCCGCATCCTCCGTATTTGGTGGTCACAGGCATGAAACCCAGTCTAATCAAGAAGCGTGTGCTATGCACTGCTGCTCCTGCCCACCTTGAGGCGCCACATCTTAAAGGCTTTCGATCGTGTTTGGCATAAAGGTCTAAAGAAGCTTCAATCTTATGGTTTGCCAACTGTTATTTGTAATTGGTTATCCAGGTTTCTCTCTGATCGCTCACTGAGGGTGATGGTATTCTAAAGATGGTTCTCTGTCTTCTAACTTCTCCCTAATGCTGGTGTCCCCCAAGGTTCAGTTCTTTCCCCCACTCTTTTCCTCTTGTATATTAATGACCTTGTTCCATTGACCGGAAATCCTATCCATAATTTTGCCGATGATAGCACATTGCATTCCACTTTCCATTTTGAGAAATTTTGTCCTGCTCAATCAGCTTCAACTTCTCAAATATCTGCTGCCATTTCCTTAAATGCCGATCTCCAGGTAATTCTTCAGTGTGGCAATGAAAACTTAGTTGATTTTAATTCTTCGAAAACTCAGTCTTGTCTTATATCTTGCAAAAAGGATTCTTCTGCTCCTGTGCTTATCTTTGGTGACACTCCAATTTCTAGGCAAGTTGATATATCTCTTTTGGGGATTACTCTGACTTCTAATCTCTTTTGGCACAAGAACATTACAAATATTGCTTCCTCTGTATCTAAAAAACTTGGTTTTCTCTTTCGCTCTCAGCATTACTTGTTTTCCAAACAGCTGTTCACTCTGTACAAATTGCAAAAATGCCTTACCATGGAATATTGTTCTCACGTCTGGGGCGGTGCCCCCAAAACCTCTCTCAGGCTTCTAGATTCCATTCAGAACAGGGCAGTTAGGTTAATTAATGACTCATCTCTAACAGAGTCTCTCCATTCGCTGTCTCATAGACGTACTGTTTCTGCTGCATGCTTTTTCTACAGATACTTCCATGGACACTGTTCTTCTCAATTGGCTTCTATAATTTCTGCTCTCTCTTTTTCAAACAGGTCCGAACATGTGCCGCCACCATCTAACATCCATTTACTATCCAACTTCAAACTCACAGAACCAACTTTTCATATTCCTCGTTCATTCATTCAACTGCTGTTTTCTGGAACAACTTTCCTTCATATGTCTTTCCTGAAAATTACAGTCTACAGAAGTTCAAGTCTAATGTCAACAAATATCTTCTCTCGTCTTCTCAACCTCCAACCCAAGCATGGTATTAAGTACTATAGCTTCTAATGCCTCACCATTCAGTAAAATGTCAGACTTGTCAGAAGTATCTTTCTCTGCAGATGCATTGTTCTCAAACAGGGCTCGTAAATTTCTATAATCAGATCTTTCCAGGAATATGTATTTCCCATTTCCTGGCAAAATTCTTGTGTAATAGCTGTCTCTAAACCCAGGAAAAGATCATTCAGTTCCTAACAATTATAGACTGATTTCTCTAACCAGTTTAGTAAAGCTTTAGAAAAAATGGTGCACTTTCGACTCACCGGGTACTTTTGAGTCCTGAAAAATAATCAGTAACAATCAGTTTGGATTTCAGAGAAATAGATCTTCCTTAGATCTCATGGTAAAAGCTGAATCAAATTGAAGAAATGCATTTATCAGAAATCAACATCTTGTTATGTTATGCCTCAATATAGAGAAAGCTTTTGATACCACATGTGCTGTAGCATCCTAAGTAATCTCCATTCTGTTAATATCAGAAGCCATTTATTGTACTTTATCCAAAACTTCGTCAACACAGGTCATTCCAAGTTTGATACTGGCAGGTTTTGCCTCAAATATACATACATACATACAAGGAGTCCTATAAGCCTATGTTCTCAGCACTGAGAGAGAGAGAGAGAGAGAGATAATCTTTAATGCCCTTCACGGCCAAAAAGCCAGGGGTTTACATTTGTACAACTTCCCGAAACTTCCGGGAAAATAGAACAATTAATTTACAAAAACAGGTAATTTTACAAAAGAAAACATATTTTATACAAAGGAGAGAACTCCTTACGAGAGTTAGGTCTGATTGAGCTGACTTAACATCGAGATAAGAGCACCAGCTCAATCAGACAGGAACAGATGCAAGGTACACATGTCAATGCAGATTAGTCCTACTAGACATAATTTTTTTCCTGTAAGTCCGGTCAATAGCGAATTTGTTCAGGGATTTCAGAGAAATAGATCTTCCTTAGATCTCATGGTAAAAGCTGAATCAAATTGAAGAAATGCATTTATCAGAAATCAACATCTTGTTATGTTATGCCTCAATATAGAGAAAGCTTTTGATACCACATGTGCTGTAGCATCCTAAGTAATCTCCATTCTGTTAATACTGCTTTATATGTGATACAACACACTGCTTTATATGTGATAAAAATAAACAGTACAAACAGCATTCCAAACATTATCAGCTCGTATCTCTGTACTGATGAGATTACCATGTCCTATCATTTCCAGAATATGAGCTACATTGAGAGGCATTTGCAAATATCAATAAATAACGTTGAACTATGAATGGCACGAAATGGACACAGACTATAAAATCACAAATCTACAGCCATACATTTCTGCAATAAGTGCAAGATGCATTCTGAACCCAAGTCGCACTTGGCCATTCATCCTCTTCCTATAGCAGAATTCATTTCCTGTGGCTAATTTTTGATATGAAGCTAAATTTCCATGAGCATATCAAACATCTACAAACTACATGCACTAAGAAAATGAATATACTCCAGGTCATCTCTAGTATCGCTGGGAGTGGATCATTATACCCTGCTCTATTCATATTGATTAGATTTCATCTAGATTATGCAGTACCACTTTATTACTGTGCTAAGTAGTGCACATTAGCATGTCTTGTCCCTATCCAACACTTTGTCCTTAGGATTGCCGTAGTTGCTTATAGAACATCCACAGTTCAAAGTCTGTATGCTGAGGCTTACGAACCACCACTAAGTATCAGAAGAAAGATGTTACTGACGAACTATTCAGCTAAAATTAAAAGTCAACCCACTCATTCTCTTTTACCACTACATGATTATCAGTGGAACACACTATGGAAGCATCCTAGAGCAATTCGGCCTACCGGATTACAGAACCTAACATAATGCTGGAATATTCAGTTTCATAATATCCTTAGAGAATATTCAGTTTCATAATAGCCTCTGTAACCCTCATGGATCCTTCACATTCTTGTGTTGTTTACTTTGAGCTGCATGCTTTTTCTAGGGAAAAGGTGCTATATCAAATACTAACATCCAACAACTAGTTCTTACATATACACAAAATTATTCCCACTTTACTAAGATCCACATTGATGGTTCTACAATGATGATCTACAGTGGTGGACAAAAAAACTGCATCACTTGTGAATTTTGCAAATAATGTTTTGTGCTGCATTGTGGGTTGCAAAAATGTTTGTAATGCATTTGTTAGATGAGATATATATCTCAGTGAATGAAATCCAAAGACCACCTGATATACCTAATTGCCATAAAATCTTCCCAAAGGATAAAATGCGTAATTAATGGAAATATGAAGAAATCAAGCAAATGGCAATCATGACAACCAAACATACATTTTATTGCATTTACATGTACAAACTGAAATGACAAGTTAACACAATATGTACTGTAAATTACAAAATAAGTCCTGATTATTTTGTTGTTCCTCCTTGAGCTGCAGTTACAGCCTTGCAACGATCTGGCATAGAGTTAATCAACTTCTGGATATACGGTTGCCCAATTTTGTGGTACCACACCCTTACAATGCTCTCCTGCAGCTGAATTTTACTTGTTGGCTTCTTCTGAGCAATTTTAGACGTACCAGCAATTTTTAATAGGGTTCAGATCTGGACCGTTGCCAGGCCAGAAAATGCTGGCCAGGACTGATGCCAGCATTTCTGAGGTACGACTGCACCTTAAGGGAGAAAAACAAGGGAAAACATTGGTGTAAGTATGTTTTAAGCCTTGTGAGACAAGAAGACAGACTCATCGTTAAATCTAAATAGCATAAAACTTACCAATTTTGCTGTGTGGCAATGTGCTCAGTCCTGTTGAAAAATGCAGTTTTGGACATTTGTGTGGTGATCCCTAATAGTAGGTTTCAGGCACTCCTCCAAGATAGCAGCGTAGGTTCCTGCATTCACCATTCTATTAATAAACTTAATTTGCACCACCCCTTTGCTTGCTATGCATCCCCAGACCATTGTCGCACCGGAGAACTTTACAGTCGGTGTTATGCAGTCAGGATGGCTGCCCCCGATTTTCATCTTCTGATATACCGCTTCCCATCCCAGCCATGCAGGTTGAATTTCAATTTGTCAGAAAAGATGGTGTCCCATTCCTCATTTGACCATGAAATGTGTTTTAGCCCAAACAAGTCTCTTCTTCCTTATGTGTTAGGTCAACAAAGGCTTCTTCTTGGGCCGATAGTCATGCAGACCACATTCTGAACACCGTCTTTGGTGCACTTGTTTCAACAGAAACAAGAGAGGGCACTGACTCTCTTTAAAAATTACAGCTGTGAATTACAGACTCCGAAAAAGCAATAAGTGTTTGCCGTTTTATTTACCTAATTGTTATTTTATATTGTACTTCATAAGTAGCCTAATAGTTCTAGTTACACTGGTTATTTTTAATTTAGATAAGAGTTTTTGTAGATTACTACTTAATATATGTAAAACTGCTGTTTCGTTCGAATTTTGCAGCCATTTTTGTATAGAGAGTGCTAGGGAATTCAAATTTTCAATTGTGGTAACTAGATAGCTCTAACGTAAAATTATATAGTGTAATACGCATCACTACATTTAGGATCCTATTAGATAGTGTAGTATTCACAATTAATTAATTAAATTTATTGATTTTATTAATTTATCTTAGTAATAAGATAAATATCATGCCCGAGACTAGAGCAGCAAAACAATGGGCACAAAGTGGCAGGAGTGCTGTGACTTGGGGGAGAACTGAGGGGGACAATTCTCCAATGCATCATAGCCTAAAAAAATTTGCAACTTATGAAATGTTTGCCGAACTCTCTGGAACAGAACATGATCTAGACAAGGAGGATGTCTTTGTGTGTGTGCCAGGTGGAGAGTGTTTAGAAATTAGGCATCAACTCAGCGCTCTAATGGGTGTCTATGAGAGCTTGAGGTGTAGAGTAATACCCTCGAAGAAATTAATATGAGGGGCCCATCAAGCTCTCAGCTGCCCAACTCAACAGCAGAGCTCATTATTGTGCATCAGGCAATCTCCAAGGCAGAATGTGCTAGTTCCAAAGAAACTAGTTATTGTTGTTGACCCTATTGTCAGGGAGACAGGTAATATATTGTGTAAGAAGGATTGGTGGAATAGGACCAGGGTATATCTGCCAGGAGAAAAGGTCGATGAGGTTGTGAAGCATATATCATCTTTTAAGGGCACAAAGGGTGATATTGTTGTATACGATAGGAGGGAGTACATGATGAGAGCCTTGTCAATCAATTCGGACCTGGAGGGAATGTGCAAGGCTCATGGGGTAGAATTTTTAGGTGAGTCGGAAAAGCTTGGGGGAATTCAGAGACTAAAAGGTTAAAAGTAGCTGCAGGCAGAGGTGAAGGTGATTCTTGCACTACTTCTATTAGAATAAGCAGTGGCTCGGAGCGAGGGGTGCTGGGGGTTTCAGGGACTGATGGCAGTCATCATGAAACAGGTGGGTATATGGGATGTGTTATGGTAACTAAGAAAAAGAATAGGTGCATGTATACCAATGCTAGAAGTATAGTAAATAAATTTGATGAATTTAAAGTGTTGGTCAAGACATCAAAGGCGGATATTGTTGGGATATCAGAGATGTGGTGTCACACAGATATTAGGAATGCAGAATTGGAATTTGGGGAATACAATGGGTACAGACAGGATAGGAAGGGATGAGGAGTTATGCTGTTAATTAAGAAAAACATAAAATCAAAAGAAGTGCATCCAGTTGATATAGATGGACAGTGCACTGTTGAGTCAGTTTGGTGTGACATAAGCACTGCGAAAGCAAAAATAAGAGTAGGAGTGTGTTATAGGCCTAATGACTTGAATGAGTACAATGAACAATTGTACAGAGAAATAAGTGTGGGCCAATAAATCAAAATGTCTTATAATGGAGGATTTTAACTTCCCAGATATTGACTGGAACTTGTGGATTGGGCACTCGCACACTAGTAAGACTTTTGTGGATATTCTGCAGCAGCATTTTCAAGAGGCAACCAGAGAGAGTTGATCTGGTTACCAGCAGTGATTATTTGTGTATTTAAGAATTTGCAGTTAAAGGAACCACTAGGTGGCAGTGATCACAGTGTACTGATGTGGTATTTATGTAAAGATTTAACTACCATCAAGGGTAAAGGGAATGGTTTTTGCTTCTGTAAAGGTGGCTACAGTGGTCTCAGACAGTTTATAAATTCTGTACAGTGGGACCAACAGCAAATTCTAAGTGGGTTGCTTGAATGCTTCCCATTCAAATTCTTGAATGGGAAGCATTCAAGGAAATAATTGTGGAAGCTACTAAACATTTCATACCTGTTAAGAAATGTTGTTCAAGGTTTAGGCCTAAATGGTTGTTGAATGAACTAATGAGACTTGTGGCAGAGAAGAAAATGCATGGGATGCATATAAATTATCAGACGATGCAGAAGCCTATTGCAGATATAAGCTAGTCTGTAATCAAGCCACAAAGGAGGTTAGGCAGGCGAAGGCAGATTATGAGAAATCTTTGGCAAAAGATGCTAAGAAAAACAGCAAGGATTTTTTTACTTATATAAACTTTAAAAGGAAGGGGATGAATCAGATTGGTCCACTTGATATTGATGGTTCGACTGTTGATGATCCTGCTCAGATAGCAAACAAACTGAACCAGTATTTTGCATCTACATTCACACATGAGGAGTTATTAAGGATTGAAAATGCCAGAAGGTTATCAAATTGTAGCAAGATGCTTAATGATTTTGTAATAACTGAGAGCAAAGTGGAGGAGAAATTGTTGAAGTTAAACATAAGAGAGGCACCTAGGGTGGATGGGATCTGTCCAGTTATATTAAAGGAGGCGGCAAAGGAACTAAGCAAACCCTTAGCCATAATTATGAGAGAATCTTTGGACTCGGGGGAGGTCCCCACAGACTGGAGATGTATCCCCAGTTCACAAAGGGGGATCGAAGGGTGACACGAGTAATTACAGACCAGTTAGTTTAACTTCTGTTCCGGGTAAAATAATGGAGCCACTGGTTAAAGATGCATTGCAGGATCATCTAGATAAGACTGCAGCAATAATTCAGACACAGCATGGGTTTGTTAAGGGAAAGTCTTGTCTGACAAATTTGATTGGATATTATGATGTGGTTACAAAGGAACTGGATGCAAAAAATAATTTTGATATCATATACTTTGATTTCAGGAAAGCTTTTGACACTGTTGCTCATGGAAGACTACTGTACAAGTTGGAGCAGAATGGTATTAAGGGTAAGTTGCTACAATGGATAAAAGGATGGAGAAGACAGAGGGTGGTAATCAGTGGGTGCTAGTCTTCGTGGACTAATGTTATTAGTGGAGTCCCACAGGGTTCGTAGTTGGGTCTACTGTTGTTTTGTATATTTATCCACGATATTGATGTAGGTATATCCGGCTTAGAGTCGAAGTTTGCAGATGATACAAAGGTTGGCATGTTGTTAATGACAGTAATGGCAGTGTGCTACTGCAACAGGATCTAGAAAATGTGGGCAGATGGGCTGAGAAGTGACAACTGAAGTTTAACTTTGATAGATGCACAGTACTGCGTATGGGTAAAAGTAACCCCAGAGGAATGTACCAACTGTGTGGTACTACACTTCGGGTGGTAGAAAAGAAAAAAGTCCTGGGAGTAATTTTGCAGTCAGATATGAAGTTTTCTGAACAATGCAGACAGGCTGCAAGAGCAGGTCATGGGGTTTTGTCAATGATATACAGGAATTTTGCTTGCAGGGAAAAAGAGGTGATTGTTCTTCTGTATAAGGCAATGGGCAGGCCACACTTTGAGTACTGTGTACAGGTCTGGAGGCCTCATTTTGGAAGGATGTAGATTTGCTTGAACATGTACAGAGAAGGGTAACAAGATTGGTGTGGGGAATGAACGGATCCTCTTACCGAGAGAGGCTTAAGTTCTTCAAATTACAGTGGCTAAAGACTAGGCACCTGTGAGGTGATCTGATTGAGGTGTTTAAGGCCTTGAATGGGTTGAGCATGCTGAATTCTGATGGGATTCTTCCACTTGTTCAGATTGCAAACCTAAAAGGGCATAAATTCAAACTGAGGAAAGACAGCTGTAGAATAGATTTGCGTAAATTTACCTTTAGGCAGCGGGTGGTTAATTGCTGGAACAAACTTCCATCTGTGGTTGTGGAAGTTGATAGCTTAAATAAATTCAATGAGAAATTGAACAAACATTTAGAGAGAATGGATGTGTGAAATTGTTTTTTTTTTTTATTATTATTTATTTATTTTTTTTCTGGCTGATGCTTCATAAGCTCGTACGCTTGCTTTCTTCCATCACATGTCACGATTACTATTACTAGCACCAGAGGCTATCTCAAAGTTCAGTTTTAGATCAGGAGCACTACCATGCAGAGTATGATGGCATTTCATCACTGGTTTCACGCTTTAATTTCAGCACACGGGATACTGTTGACTGGTGGCAGCCTATTTTATCAGCAAAAACACGTGTAGAAAGCCCTTACTGGGACACAGCAACAGCTACACTTTTTTTCTTGGTGTCAATTGAACATATGGAGCCATATTTACACCTCTGCAAAACAGTATACTAATGAGTGTGTATACCCTTCCAATGCTATATTTATAGAAATGGCTGATGCAGTACCTTGCAATTACTGTCTGATGCAATAGAAGCGTTATCTGAAAATACTTTTGCTTTGCGACAAACAAAATTTCTGTAATCAAATAATATCTTAACCATTTCACTACATTTGTTACTTTTTTTTAAGGTGATGCAGTTTTTTTGTCCGCCACTGTATACTGAAGTATGAAAATAAAGTGAGTGCAGCTGCTGTCTTCACCTAATACAACTGTTTCTCGTTCACTTCTGTCTCAATGCAGCAGTTATACTCCTCAGCTTCATGCCATTAAACTTGCCCTCCAAAACATTACACTCCTGTCAATCAAAAAAAGCATAATATATACTGATTAAAAAAGTGTCCTTTTATCTTTGAAAACATCTCCTCACCTTCCAGTCCTTTGTCAAAGCTCATAAGGCATGAGCTGATACATCTTCTTGAACATCAGCGAGCTGTTTTCCTCTCTTGGATCCTAAGTCACAGTGGCATTCCAGGAAATGAGTGTGCAGACGTTGCTGCAAAACATTCTTCCAGCATAGCCTTAACAAATGATTTGGTTCCATGTCCTGATTTCAGATGCAATATACAGGGAATATGCATGAAACAGTAGTCACTTCTGGAAAAAGCAAATTCGCATCAAGCTGTTGCAAATTTGCAACAGCTTGATGCGAAACTATTATGGAATACTGGCATATGTAAAAATAGAAAAGAATTAAACCTAGCTGGAACCCAAATAGCTCATGCACATCTCACTCCTCTATTTCTGCTTACTGGACATGATCCTCTGCAGTGTGCACACTGCTTGGCACCACTGACAGTAAAGCATATACTATTGAATGTATCTTGTTCATTATCCACTGCACTTCATTTTCTTCCTCTCAGATCTGCAAGAACCTTTTTTGACACTCAACTGCATCATTAGGTAGGCACCTCCGTAGCCAGGTGGGAAGGAACAGCAGTGCATAGCACACGCTTCTTGATTAGACCGGGGTTCGAGCCCATCACCACCAAATACGGAGGATGTGGAAAGGTCAGGGAATGACCACTGCATATCCTGGAGCAATATGGCCTTAGTTGCTAATGCTCCTAAAAACCAAATAACAACAACAACAACAACAGCATCATTAGGTAATGATGCAAATCTGTCTGAATTTTTCTCCTGTCTAAAACAAATTCAAATACAAAGGGTACTAGGAAAGTTTTGCAATACAGCTTTGTTTATTTAATTTTTTCAAAGTAATTTCCTCTACATTCAATACACCTCTCCATCCTCCGAAACCAATCTTTAAACCAGTTCTGCCAAGTTTCACTAGGGAGTAAAGCACACTTGTTGTCCCAAGCCCGTAGAAGGTCCTCATCACTGGAAAACCGCCTCCCTTTTAGCTTCATTTTCACATGCGGGAACAGTGCAAAGTCGCAGGGAGCAAGGTCTGGACTGTAGGGAGGGTGCTCGAGAAGTTTCAGTCCTGTCGTGGTCAAATATTCGGTGCAGGCTTTGGCGCGGTCAGCTGGAGCATTATCGTGGTGGAGGTACCAGGTGTCCATTCTTGACTTTGGCCGCAGGTTCTTCATAGATCCAATGACTTTAGGCAGGCATTGTTCAGTATACCACTTAGCTGTGACTGTCTTCTGCGTGTCCAAAACGACACGTTCCACAATTCCACTCGATTTGAAAAATACAGCTATCATTTTCTTCTTTACAGATCGGGATTTTCTGACAATTACGGGTGTGTCGTCATCATCAAAGACCCAAACTTTGTTTTGAGCCTTGGTCAGCAGATCGTAATAGTACAGCCAAGTCTCGTCACCTGTCACGATGTTGTTCACATACCGAGATTGTCCCTTATCAAACTTTTTTAACATCTCCCGGCACCAAGTCACACATTGTGTCATCTGCTCTTCAGTCAGTTGATGCGGCACCCAGAGAGAACAAAGTTTCTTCACGTGCAAATGATCTTGCAGAATCGAACGAATTGCTGGTGCATTTAGGCCCAAAGTATCCTCTATCTGTTGGTAGGTCACTCGCCTGTTTTCGTCAAGCATTTTCCTCACAGCAGTAACGTTTTCCTCCGTAACTGACGTTCGTGGCCTTCCCGGCCTCTCAGAATCCTCCAGAGTGAAATTTCCCCTTTGGAATTCTCTATACCACCTGAATATCGTTGTACGATGTGGACAATCATCATCTAGTGCAAGAGTCATTTCTTCTAAGCACTGGTCTATGGTTAAACCACGCACGAAATTATACTGCAAAACTGTCCTTATCTTATTTCGTGACCACAATGCCATCGCAAGCACTTTACACTCTCACTACTAATGAATAACTGAGCCCATCGACTTGGCGCGGCGGCTACTATGCACGTATGAACATGTCTCAACATGCAGCAACAAGCAGCTTCCTGTGATTCATTGTTGCGTCATATTGCAAAACTTTCCTAGTACCCTTTGTATATGACCGTTTATAACTGCTGCCCAGGCAGTCTTCATATTTAGCCTCAATTAATGTTGCAGGTGCAATATGCCCTAAGTAGCCCTTATGCCAGAAATTCCATAACATAACAACTGACATTTCTTGTCTGAGACTTCCTACTCCTCTTCCTCTCTTTTTGGTCTGTTCTGGTTTAAAGTTCCCTTTTACCATTTCTGTGAAATTCATCTGTTGCTTCTATCATTCTCCCACAGATTATTGACTACCTTTCTTTGCAACTTGACTATTTCCAATCTTAATTTTCCTGACACAGAAGTAATTTTCTTTGATATTTATGTTCACAACTGCAGTTGGCTTCAGCTTTCTGGTTTCATGAATCCAGCTGGTAGATATGCTGAGACTTTTATGATTTCTAATAACTAGACATTGGATAATATGCAGTAAACAGATTGAGAAATGTAAGCATTGTTTCAGTTTAAGTGTTGACTATTTCCAATCTTAATTTTCCTGACACAGAAGTAATTTTCTTTGATATTTATGTTCACAACTGCAGTTGGCTTCAGCTTTCTGGTTTCATGAATCCAGCTGGTAGATATGCTGAGACTTTTATGATTTCTAATAACTAGACATTGGATAATATGCAGTAAACAGATTGAGAAATGTAAGCATTGTTTCAGTTTAAGTGTGTAGAATTATCGAATTATGTGCTTAAAACCTTATTATATACTGTACCCTTGGCGCACTATGGCCGTAGATGCCGATGCACCAAAAAAAATCCCCAAACATACAAACAACGATATACTGTACTCAATAATTGTTCCTAAACTTCACCTGATGTTCATGGGAACCTTCGTTAGGTAATTTAGGTAAGGTATTTGAAAAGTTATTGTTGATGAGATTGGAGGCTTTATTTCTAGATAGGAGGTTAGATTTTCCATTTCAGTTTGGATTTATAAAGAAGTGCCCTACAGAAGATGCCATTTATAATTTGATTGATTTCAGTTTGCAATCCAGCTGTAATTACAATTTGGCCTTCTATTGATTTTGAGGGTGCCTTTGATACGTTTAGCACGAGAGTGTGTACTTCTATCGTTGAGGGCTTTAGATTTCCCAGACTTGCTGTATAAGACCATCAGAAGTTATTTGAGTCAAAGAATGTTAATGGTTAGGTCTCAGCATCTAAAATATGAGAGGGAAATTAATAGTGGTTGCCCTCAAGGATCAGTGCTTTGGACCAGTATTTTGGAACCTAGTTCTGAATATGTGATTAGAAATGGATTCTGTACACTGCCATAAAACTGCTTATGCAGATGATTTAGTTTTGTGTGTGCAAGGCAGATCCAGACAAGATTTCAAAATAAAATTGGTGTGGCTGTTGACAGTGTGGTAAATTGGTCTTCTAATAATAAACTTAGGATTTCTTCAAGTGAAACTGTCTAACTATATTAAGGGAAAGTTAGATTACAACAGGCCTCCAAGATTGGTTTATAATGGAAAACAAATACCTCTGGTTCCTCAAGTCAAATACTTAGGGATCATTTTTGATGATAATTTGGCCTTTACTGCGCATTTGGACCATTTATGTGTTAAAATTAAGAAATTTATGGCCTCAATTGTTAGGATTACAAGGAAGGACTGGGGACTTGGTAAATGGGTCCTCAGTCTTTAGTATAAAGTCATTTTTGTTTTTACTGATAGTGGCTTATGTAGCATCTACTTGGTTTAGGAGAGTAAGTGTGATTAGAATTAGGAATAAAGTTAATTCAGTACAAAGATCCATGCTGCTAACTATTTTAAGGGTATGCAAAACAGTATCCACAAATGCGTTGCAAGTCATTGCCAGTGCCTTACCTGTAGATTTGTTTATCGTATATAGGGAATTTAGTTATTTTTTTTTAAGAAGAGGCAAGCAGATCACTTTTATGAGTATAACAAATGATATTTTGGTTGGTAGGAAAACTGAGAAAAAAATATTTTGCCATAATTACATGAATTATGGCAAGACCGATGGAATACAAGTCATACTGGGACAGTCACCAGGTTGTTCATTCCAGATGCATGTTTTAATGTGGGTAAAAGTAATAAATGGTTTTATCCAACAACGGAACCCTTGTACTGCTTACAGGGCATGGTTTGTTAAAATCTAAATTGTGACTTAGGCTTAGAAACAGATCCCCTGTGTTCTTGTCGTCTCCAGAAATTTGGTTATCTTGTATGACTGCCCAATTTATGAGGAATAGAGATGTATTTTGAGATCTAGTTTGTCTGAATTAAACAGGGGTACTGAAACACAATATCTGTCTGGTTTTGACAATTTTGCTTTGTTTCAGGATTATTGTAGGACAATTGCTTATGTATTCCATAAACAGAAACAATTGTCTGTATTAATACATGTTGCTTAAAATTGGAGTTGATGATACTGTATACTTTTTTTTTTCTTCTCCCTTTAGACTGATTTGGTGTCTGTCTAGGGGGGAAATTTTTTGTTCCCCCTAGGCTGACTCTCTGGGGAATGGGATATTTTTTAATTTTTTATTTATTTATTTATTTTTTTGTATTGTGTTTAACAGATCTGCACGAGAGTCTATTTTTAACAAGTTGCAGTCTTGCAGGTATGTATGTTTCTTTTATTTTTTTTCAGGTGTCTGGCAGATTTTGTTGATGATGCAGATTTGGGATATTGATCTTGTGGATTCGTTAAACACTTTTTTTTTTGGCTCCTTAGCTGTGGGCAGCCTGGGAGCTGGATTGCTGGCATCCATCAGTCTTGCACTACTACTGATGGGTGCAGGATTTTGTGCTTACAGCATAGAAAGTTTAGTAGACCCAGACCCGGTTTCACATGCCATGGATGGGCACCAGGTATCAGATATCCTGGTGGTGTCTACTCCCTGGCCTGCCAACAACAAGAACATTATACTACACTTACACTGATTCACATTTATACTGCATTCACATTTACACTCGAATACACAGGATATAAGGTGTAGATGGGCATTAGCCTGGGTGCCATCGAAGGCCAGTTCACATACGATATGATGATATTCATGGGATGTTGGGTAGCTGTGAGTTGAAACTTGTATAGCAGTTCCTGAGACTTACACAGACTTCCTACGAGGTAAGATTGCTACTTGGAGTCTAAAAGGCTGATGGAATTGAGATTCAAGTCTCATTTGTGAGTCGGTTGGACTGAATTTTGGTGAATTTCATTTGATCTGTGATACCCAAATCTTCTGCTTGTGCCTTCACACTGGTGGGACTGTTAGTAATCCTGGGAATATTTCTTCCCCCTCCCCATGTGCATGGTCTGAACACCATATCTCGTATAGTGAAGGTGTGAAACAACAAAAGCCTGGATGTGAAGGTGTGGAACCCTCACCACACATAGGAATGAAGTCCCCCCTGTGTCACTAAGCAGTACTAGGTTGCAGTTGACTACATTAGAGACTTGATTATTAGAGGCATGAAGTGGCAAAACCTATGTTTAGTCTCCATAGAAAAGCTCCAACAACCCCCATAATCTTCTGTCATGTGGTACTTCTCCAGTCCATAGGGACCTTCCCTGAATCCAAGGATGCTCTCATGATTATGGCTAAGGGTTTGCTTACCTCCTTTGCTACCTCTCAATATAACACTGATCAACACGTAAAATGTTATGAAAATAATCAATCTTGACTAATTTTATGCTGCTGAATACGAAAATCACATTAAAATATGTCGATTGGCTCTTGTTTTCAAATTACAGTTGGGGTCTCATATTAGCAAGCTACTCTACATTATCAACTATGGCTCTCGGCAAAACACATGGCAACACTGCTGTTTCAGTACCACCATGCTCTTATCACGACTGGAAACTGTTGCCTCGCTCTGCATCACATGATAAGTTGCTGCCTCAAATGCATCTTCAACTCTGTTGCAGTAATCCTTGAATACGGCTGGGTACTGGGTTGGTTCTCTGTGAGATTCCTAGTTTTTGTGCAGTATTTTGTTCTGTAAGATTAATATGCCCCATAATTGTGCAAATAGTCCAGATGACTTCTGTTGCGTGTGTGGAGAGGTCATGTTAGCTTCAAGAAAGTGTCCCTTAACTCGAGCCATAAAAAAGGCCTACTTTTTTACTTTGGGTGTAAAGTAGGTGACCAGGACTAGAACTGGGCTCCACACATATGCTGCACTACCTGTTCATCACAGTGCCCATGATATGGAGGAGCCAACAAATAATGTCACAGACTGTTACTTCTGTATGGTGCCTCCTATTAGAAAAGGGATGACAATGAAGAAAAAGTGAATAGTGACATACCCAAATATACTATCTGCAATTCGTCCCATGTCTCACGGTGAATTACACTGAGTGGACAGAAATCATAGGATACCTACCTAATAATGGGTAGGCCCACTTTTCACCTGGATAAGGGCAGTCACATGGCGAGGCATTGAGTCCCCTAGTAAACGAAAGCGTTCCACAGGTATTTTCATCCATGCTTGCTGTACCACTGTCCATAATTCCATCACATTCCTGGGTGGAGGATCCAAAGCTTGAATGGACCTTTCCACACCATCCCAAAGATGCTCCACAGGGTTCATGTCTGGTGAACGGGGAGGCCATTCCATGGTGGTAAAATCTGTGGAATGTTCTTCAAACCATGTTCTACTCACCATGGCTCTGTGGGTAGGCGCATTGTCCTGCTCCAAGAGTTCATTGCCCTGTGTGTGTATGACGACCATGAAGGGATGCAGATGTCTGCAAGGATGAACATGTAATCTGGGCCATTCAGAGATGCTTCTAGACATATCAGAGGTCCCAGTGTGTGTGTGCCAGTTGAACATGTTTTTTTGTTATTTGGTTTTTAGGAGCATTAGCAACTAAGGCCATATTGCTCCGTGAATATGCGGTGGTCATTCCCTGACCTTTCTGCATCCTCCGTATTTGGTGGTCATGGGCTCGAACCCTGATCTAATCAAGTGTGTGCTACGCACTGCTGCTCTTTCCCACCTGGCTACGGAGGCGCCCCAGTTGAACCTGCCCCAGACTATTACCAACCGTCCACCTGCCTGAACAGTTCCTTGTTGGCATGATGGGTGCCGATGTTCTTTTGCCCAGTTGAGGCATAGAGTCCTGTGTCGTGGTGTTAGCAATGGGACTCTGGTGGATCAGTGGCTCCCATAACCTATTGCGGCTAATGATCGCTTGATGTTCTTGGTAGAGACATTTCTGGCAACTCCCTCGTCAAAGTTGGCGGTGATTTGTGCCACTGTTGCTCTCCGGTTGGCTGAAACAATGTGAGACAGACGTCGACGGCCGCGCTCATCCACCACTTTTCTCTGCCCACAGCAGCACTGTCTATGATGAGATGCTATTCTGGAAATGGTGTACTCCCGATACATTCTTGATACTGTAAAACGGGGATAGTGCAATTTCTGTACCTCCTCTGCATTAGAGTGACCCATGCATCGGGCACCCACTATCATCCCTCTTTCAAGGTCTGTTAACTCACGACATTTATCCATACTGACATCGAATTACTGTCTATGTGAATGCAGTGGTGTAGTGTTCCTATATACTGCCAGGTGGTGGGTTCACCCACTAGCGAGAGGGGTGACAGTGTCGTATTGTCCAGGAACCAGGTGTCCCATGAATTTTGTCCTTTCAGTGTACTACCTATTCCTGAACCACCCGACTGTTTTTCTGTACACTCTGATGAGATGAAGACACTCATGAACATCAACTTGATATACATGAAGAAGTACAGCAGCCGTCTATGTCAAGGGATCAACCATTTTGTCCAAACTTTATCCTTCTGAACCACATAGATCACAGAAAGTGAGCTTAATGACCTCATCAGAGATATTGAACTGCCGAAGAATAAGGCATAGCTTTTGACTTCAAGGCTACAACAGTGGAATCTTCTTGATCATTCTGTGAAAGTGATATTTCATACTCGAAATAGTCTGTGATAAATTCTATCAAACAGAAGGTGAACTCACTGATTGTAAGGATGTTGATAGTCTAATGGCAGCAATGAACATGAGGCACGTTCCTGAAGAATAGCGACTATTTATAGTCACCTCTAAGGTTAGCCTTAAGGCTGTGTTATTATGCAATGGAAATATGCTGCCTTCATCTCTTGCATATATATGCCATCCAAAAAAAAGAAACAAATGCAAACATGGAAAACATCCTCTTAAGTGTGCACTATCAGAAGTACGAGTGGCAGATATGTGGTGATTTAAAAAATAGTCGTGCCAAGGATATGCACTTCAAAAAGAGGAGTTGGCCTTAATGAAAATCATTAACATCTGGAATGAACAATGCAGCATTCGAAGTTTTGCTTCCACCACTCGTAACTGGGACTCGTGAAAATTTTCGTGAAGGCTTTGAAAGTGAATGGTCCTGCATTCCCATACTTGCAAGAGAAATTCCCAAGGCTTAGTACAGAGAAGATTAAGGCAGAGGTTTTGATTGGTCCACAAATAAGGCAACTTTTCAAAGATGAACAGTTTGAAACAGTTTGTGTCCTCAGTGATAGCGAGAAATCAGCATAGAAAGTCTTTCGAAATCTTTCAACTGGTTTTCTAGGAAATGTGAAAGCTGACAACTACAGGCAGCTTGTGGAAGATCTCATTACTTTTCCAAAAAACTGGAGGTGCAACATGTCATTGAAGATGCATTTCTTGAGCGCAAGAAATGCATCTTTAAAGACAAAATAATACTAATAACAATTGAACTTGGAATGTATAGTGACTGGCAGCACAACAGTATATAGTATTGGTTCAGTAAATGTAAGGACCATTTGAGACATTCGAAAGAAATGAAAAAGTGTCAGAAAAGCAGTTGCATTTATGTTATTAAGTAATAAAACTAAACACCTTATATGCTTTTACAAGGTTTTATACCACACCATGTCATAATTCGGCAAAATAGGAAGTTTAATTCCTTTTATATGTTTGCATCTTCCATTCTTGAGGGCACCTCCGTAGCCAGGTGGGCAGGAGCAGCAGTGCATAGTCACACGCTTCTTGATTAGACCGGGGTTCGAGCCCATGACCACCAAATATGGAGGATGCGGAAAGGTCAGGGAATGACCACCGCATATCCCCGGAGCAATATGGCCTTAGTTGCTAATGCTCCTAAAAACCAAATAACAACAAACAAATCATTCTTGAGTGACTTTAAATGACTACCGTTGCTATGATACCCCACTGCTTCACCATGTAGTTTCTAATAGGACAGGAAAAAAAATCTTGTAAAAGTGTGAAAGATTTTTAATTTTATTTCCATTCACTTTTCTGTTGCTTTTGCTTTTCTTTTGAATGTTTGAAATGGCTCTAAAGTCAATCAAGGGGACCATTCACTTATAATTTCCATCACTCCTTCAGTAATATGATGGAGAAGAGGAGTTTTAATTTTTAACACACGAAAGGAGTTTTTTAGCACAAAAAAATCTAAGGAAGTTTATCCAGTTGACATAGGTGGACAGTGCAATGTTGACTTACTTTTGGTGTGACATAAGCACCAGGAAAGCAAAAATGAGAGTAGGAGTGTGTTATAGGCCTAATGACTCTAATGAGTATAATGAACAATTGTACAGAGAAATAGAGGAAACCAGTAAATCAGAATGTCTTATAATGGGGAATTTTAACCTTCCAGATATTGACTGGAACTTGTGGGTTGGTCACTCGCACACTATCATGATTTTTGTGGATTTATTGGATGATTGTTTTCTGCAGCAGTATGTTCGAGAGGCAACCAGAGAGGCATACTCTTGATCTGGTTATCAGCAGTGATTATTCTGGCTGACGAAACATGTCTAGCTAGTAGGAGCTAGACATGTTCAAAGCCGCTAAGTGAATTTTTCTTATTTTTCGATTTGAAATTATTGTTTTTCAAAAACTTTTGATTTAAATTTAGCAGTATAGCATTATTTTGTGATTTTCTGTTTAATCTGGTATATTTATTCTTTACTCGGCCTTGTAATTGCATAAAAGTATCGGTAAGGGTATAAAATCCAAGCGTTACCAGTTGTAACTCCGCTGAATGAGAAGTTTTTTAGCCATATTTAGCTGCTTTATTGAATAATTTTTACATCAAATTATTTTCTGTAAGTAGCTTATAGACCTAGTAAGGATCGTTAGTTATTCTGAATTGAGACAGCGAGATTTGAAACTTAATTAATACGGCGCCTCCGTAGCCAGGTGGGAAGGAGCAGCAGTGCGTAGCACACGCTTCTTGATTAGACCGGGGTTCGAGCCCGTCACCACCAAATACGGAGGATGCGGAAAGGTCAGGGAATGACCACCGCATATCCCGGAGCAATATGGCCTTAGTTGCTAATGCTCCTAAAAACCAAAATAACAAACAATTAATTAATACTTAAGTGTCCGTATATTTACCGTTTGAAACTTTGCTACCTTTGTCATACGATATGTTACATACCGAACTAGATAGCATTAGTATAGTATAGGTTATAATATTGTCAGTTGATCGGTAGGATTTATTAAACTTATTGAACTTCGTTGTCAATTAAAGTGCACTTTTAACTAAATGCATATAACGATTTAGATTACAAATCATGACTCAGACAAGAGCAGCAAAGCAAAAGGCTCAAGCTAATGGAAGTGCTGTGGCTCAGAGGAGAACTGAGAGGGGGCAGTTGCCTTCTGAATCACAGCCTTTTAAAATGTACTGCTTGCATGATGTTTGTGGAGCATTCAGGTACGGGACATGATATTGCCATGGGGGATGCCTTTGTGTGTGTGATGCAAGGAGTGTATCGAAATCAGGCAACAACTCAGCGTTGTTATGGGTGTATATGAGAGCTTGAAGGACAGGGTGGATGCCCTTGAAGGAACTAAATTGAGGGGCCCATCAAGCTCTCAGCTGCCCACATCAATGCCAGAGATTGCACTTGATCATCATGCAACATAGCGGCAACCCCCAGGCAGAATGCGCTGGTCCCACAGGAACTAGTAGTTGATGGTGACTCTATTGTCAGGGAAACGGGGAACATGCTTTGTAAAAAGGATAGGTGGAACAGGACCAGGGTGTGTCTGCCAGGAAAAAAGGTTGATGACGTTGTAGAGCGGATATCATCTTTTAAGGGCACAAAAGGTGATATAGTTGTACACGTTGGCACTAATGATATCAAGAGTAGGCAGAATTACTTAACAAGTACAGGTCACTGTTGAACAAAAGCCGAGAATTAGGGTTGGATTTCAAAGTGTCTGCAATTCTGCCCAGACACGATAGGAGGGAGTATATGATGAGAGCCTTGTCGATCAATTTGGCTCTGGAAAGATTGTGCAAGGCTCAAGGGGTAGAATTTTTTTCAGCCTGGACTGTACCTTCTTAACAGGAGAGATTGCTTCTACAGGGATGGGATACACTTAAATAGAAAGGGTGCAAGAATATTTGCTGATGCTATCGAGGCGGTGTTTGGTGGATCGGAAAAGTGCTAGCTTGGGGGGAGACAAAGACTAATAGATTAACAGTAGCCACTGGCAGAGGTGAAAGAGATTCTTGAACTGCTTCTATTGGAATGAACAGAAGCCTGAAAAACAAGATGCAGGATATTTCAGAGACTGCTGGGAGTCATTGCGGTACAAGTAAACACATGGGTTGTGTTAGGGTAGCTAAGAATAGAAACAGGTGCATGTATACTTGCGTGTACAACAGTGTTAGGAATTTAGTAAATAAATTTGATGAATTTGAGGTATTGCTCAAAACAACAAAGGCAGATATTGTTGGGATATCAGAGACGTGGTGTCACACAGATATAAGGAATGCAGAACTGGAATTTGGGGAGTACAACGTCTACAGAAAGGATAGACAGGATAGGAAGGGAGGAGGGGTTATGCTATTAGTTAAGAAACACATAAGATCCAAGGAAGTGAAGCCAATCAACATCGCTGGACAGTGCAGTGTCGAGTCAGTTTGGTGTGACATAAGCATTGGGAGATCAAAATTGAGAGTAGGAGTGTGCTATAGGCCTAATGACTCTGATGACTATAAAAAGGAACTGTACAGGGAAATAGAGGGCCAGTAAATCAGAGAGTCTTATAATGGGAGATTTTAATTTCCCAGATATTGACTGGAATTTCGGGCTTGGTCACTCACAGACCAGCAAGGCTTTTGTGGATTTATTGGATGATTGTTTTCTACATCAGCATGTTCGGGAGGCAAATAGAGGGAGTAATACTGTTGATTTGATTATCAGTAGTGATTCTTCATGCATTAAGAATCTGCAGATAAATGAACCACTAGACGGAAGTGATCACAGTGTGCTGAAGTGGGATCTACTCAAAGAGGTAACTACCATTAGGGGTAAAAGGGAAGGGTTATTGCTTTCGTAAAGGCGACTACGATGGACTGAAGACAGTATTTAAATTCTATACAGTGGGACCGACTGATGATGTTATCAACAGCAAATTTAAAATGGGAAGCATTCAAAGAACGTATCTTGGAAGCTACTAGGCTTTACATACCAACTAAGAAATACTGTTCAAGGATTACGCCTAAGTGGATGTCGATGAACTAATGAGACATGGCAGAGAAGAAAAATGCATGGGATACATACAAATTAACACGTGACACAGAAGCCTATGATAGATACAAGTTGATCTGTAACCAAGTTACAAAGGAAGTTAGGCAGTCGAAGGCAGATTACGAGAAATCTTTGGGAAGGGATGCAAAGAAAAACAGCAAAGAGTTCTTTATTTATGTAAACTCTAGAAGGAAGAGGATGAATCAGTTTGGTTCACTTGATATCGAGGGTCAACTGTTGATGATCCTGCTCTGGTAGCTAACAAACTAAATGAATATTTTGCATCGACATTTGCACATGAGGAGTTATTCAGTGAGGGGAATGCCAGAGGTGTATTCAACTCTGGCAGTAAGCTAGATAATCTTGTAATAACTGAGAGTAAAGTGGAGGAGAAATTGTTGAAGATAAAGACAAGAAAGGCACCTGGGGTGGATGAGATCTATCCAGTTATATTAAAGAAGGCAGCAAAGGAAGTAAGCAAACCCTAGCCATAATTATGAGAGCTTCCTTGAACTAAGGGGAGGTACCCACAGACTGGAGATGTGCAAATGTGACACCAATTCACAAAGGAGGATCAAAGGCTGACACAAGTAATTATAGACCTGTGAGTTTAACTTCTGTTCCAGGAAAATTAATGGAGGCACTGGTTAAAGAAGCACTGCAGGATCATCTAGACAAAGGCTTCAGTTATAGCTCAGACACAGCATGGTTTTGTTAAGGGGAAGTCTTGCCTGACCAATTTGATTGGATACTATGATGCAGTCACAAAAGAACTGGATGCAGGGAATAACTTTGATATTATATACTTGGATCTTAGAAAGGCTTTTGATACTGTTGCACATGGAAGACTGCTGCACAAATTGGAGCAGTGCGGCATTGGAGACAAATTGCTGCTTTGGATAAAGGGGTGGTTGAGGGGGAGAAGACAGAGAGTGGTAATCAATGGACACTGCTCATTGTGGACTAATGTTATCAGTGGAGTCCCTCAGGGTTCGTGTTGGGTCCATTATTGTTTTCTGTATTTATAAATGATATTGATGATGGTATATCAAGCATAATGTCCAACTTTGCAGACAATACGAAGGTTGGCAGGGTTGTCAAGGACACTACTGACACTATGCTGCTGCAACAGGATGTGGAAAAGTTGAGCAGATGGGCTGAGAGGTAGTAAATGAAGTTTAACATTGACAAATATAAAGTACTACATATGGGAAGCAGCAACCCCAGAGTGACGTATAAACTCGAATGAAAAGGACCTGGGGGTGGTTGTGCAGGCAGATATGAAGTTCTCTGAGCAGTGCAGACGGGTGCATGAGTAGCTCATGGTGTATTGTCAATGATATATAGGAATTTTTCTAGCAGGGATAAGGAGGTGATTATTCCCTTGTATAAGGCAATGGCCAGGCCACACCTAGAGTACTGTATACAGGTCTGGAGGCCTCATTTCAAGAAGGATGTAGAACTGCTGGAACGAGTACAGAGAAGGGCAACAAGATTAGTGAATGAAACAAAGGGGGTGTGCTCTTACGAACAAAGGCTTAAGTTTTGCAAATTACAGCAGTGTCTGGAGACTAGGTACCAGCGAGGTGATCTGATAGAGGTGTATAAAGCGTTGAATGGTTTGAGCATGCTCAATGCTGATGGGATTCTTCCTCTTGCTCAGTATAATCACCTGAGAGGGCATAAATTCAAATTGAGGAAGGACAGATGTAGGATAGACGTGCGGAAATTTGCCTTTAGCCAGCAGGTGGTTGGTTGGTGGAGCAGACTTCCATCCCTTGTCGTGGAAGTTGATAGCCTAAATAAGTTTAAGGCTCAGTTGGACAGGTATTTTGAACGAACAAAGGGGTGAAGTGGAAGTGGCTTTTTTTTTTTTTTTTTTTTGGCTGATGATGCATAAGCTTGATTTCTTGCATCAAATACCTCTGCTAATGCTAATGCAATTCGTGAATTAAGAATTTGCTGATAAAGGAACCACTAGGTGGCAGTGATCACAGTATTCTGATTTACTTAGATGTAACTATCATCAGCGGTAAAGGGAAGGGTTTTTGCTTTCATAAAGGTGACTCAGACAGTTTTTAAATTCTATACAGTGGGTCCAACTGATGATTTTACCAACAGCAAATTCTAAATGGGACGTGTTCAAGGAATTAATCGTGGAAGCTACTAGGCTTTTCATTCCGATTTAAGAAATACTGTTCAAGTTTTAGGTCTAAATGGATGTCAGATGAACTAATGAGACTCGTGGCAGAGTAGAAAAATGCATGGGATGCATAAAAATTATCAGGCGACACAGAAGTGTATGGTTATAATTAAGGTATTCTGTAATCAAGTCACAAAGGAGGTCAGGCAAGCAAAGGCAAATTAGGAGAAGTCTCAGGCAAAGGATGCTAAAGAAAACAGTAAGGACTTCTTTACTTATATAAACTCTAGAGGGAAGGGGATGAATCAGATTGGTTCAATAGATATCGATGGGTCGACTGTTGATGATCCTGCTCAGATAGCTGACAAACTGAATGAGTATTTTACATCTACAGTCACACAGGAGGAATTCTGTGGGGAAGTGGAAGAGAGAGAGCTTATTAAACTCTCACAGGGAGCTTAATGATTTTGTAATAACGGAGCAAAGTTGAGGAGATATTGTTGAAGTTAAACATAAGAAAGGCACCTGGGGTAGAAGGGATCTATCCAGTTATATTAAAGGAGGTGTCAAAGGAAGTAAGCAAACCCTTAGCCATAATTATGAGAGAATCCTTGGACTCAGGGATGTGCAAATATATCCCCAATTCACAAAGGAGGATTGAAGGGTGACACAAATAATTATAGATCTGTTAGTTTAACTTCTGTTCTGGGGAAAATAAAGGAGTTACTGGTTAAAGAAGCATTGCAGGTTGAGCTAGACAAGACTGCAGTAATAATTCAGACACAGCATGGGTTTTTTTAAGGGAAAGCCTTGTCTGACAAATTTGATTGGATACTATGATGTGGTTACAAAGAACTGGATGAATAAAATAATTTTGATATCATTTACTTGGATTTCAGGAAAACTTTTGATACTGTTGTGCATGGAAGACTACTGTACAAATTGGAGCAGTATAGTATTAAGGGCAATTTGCTAAAATGGATAAAACGGTGTTTGAGTGGGAGAAGACAGAGTGGTAATCAATGGGCACTGCCCTTCGTGGACTAGTGTTATTAGTGGAGGCCACCAAGGTTTGGTGTTTGTATCACTGTTGTTTTGTATATTTCTCAGTGCTATTGATGAAGATATATATATAGCTTAATGTCCAAGGTTGCAGATGATACAAAGTTGGCCGTGTTGTTAATGACATTAATGGCAGTATGCTACTGCAACAGGATCTAGAAAAGTTGGGCAGATGGGCTGAGAAGTGGCAACTGAAGTTTAACTGACAAATGCAAATTACTGCATATCAGTAGAAGTAACCCCAGAGGAACACACCAATTGTGTGGTACTACACTTAGGTACGTCAATGATATACAGTGTTAGAAAGTGAAAAAGACCTGGGAGTAATTTTGCAGTCAGATACGAATTTTTCTGATCGATGCAGACAGGCTGGCAGAGCAGGTCATGGGTATCGTCAATGATATACAGTAATTTTGCTAGTGATTATCCCTTTGTATAAGGCAATGGTCAGGTCACGCCTTGAGTACTGCATACAGGTCTCAAGGCCTCATTTTAGGGAGGATGTAGAGTTGCTTGAGCAAGTACAGAGTAGGGCAGCAAGATTGGTGAAAGGAGCGAAGGGTCCTCCTACCAAGAAAGGCTTAAGTTCTGCAAATTGCAGCATCTGGAGATTAGGCACTTGCGAGGTGATCTAATTGAGGTGTATAAAGCCTTGATTGGGTTGAGCAAGCTCAGTTCTGATGGGATTCTTCATCTTGCTCAGATTACAAACCTGAGGGGACATAAATTCAAAATGAAGAAAGATGGTGGTAGAATAGATGTGCGGGAATTTGGCTTTAGCCAGTGGCTAATTGATTGCTGGAACAAACTTTCATCTGTTGTTGTGGAAGTTGATAGCTTAAATTCAAGGAGGAAGTGAACAAACTTTTAGAGGGAATGGATGTGTTAAATGGTGTTTTTTTTGACTGATGCTACATAAGCTTTATTTCTTATATCACATGCCACTAATACTATTACAGTTTAAAAATTCCATGAAAGTAAAACTGTACTGATTCTCAGAATTTTTTTTTTTTTTTAATTTGTTACTACAATCCAAGACAACCTCAATTACCATTGCCACAACTATACAGTCATTATTGTCTTCAATACTTACTAAAATATTAATTATAATATTAAGAATTAATAAATACAGAAAAACAATTATGGGCCCATTACCGAACTTTTTGGAACTCCACAAATAATATTACTCTATCAATGGACTCTACTCATTATGAACTAGTTTATAATGAAAACAACTCGTTCCATTGTTGTTTTCTGCATTTATTAATGATATTGTAGAGCGTGTACCATGCTTAATGTCAGTATGTTTGTTAATGACAGTAACGAAGGTTTGCTTCTGCAACAAGATCTAGAAAAGTTAGACAGATGAGCTGAGAATTGGCAATTGTAGTTTAACATTGACAAATGCAAGGTAGTAGTAGTAGTAGTGGCATATGATGCAAGAAAGCAAATGTATGAGCTTATGCAGCATCAGCCAAAAAAAAAAAAAAAAAAAATCACGCCATTCCCTCCAAATGCCTATCCAGTTCCTCTTTAAATTTATTTAACCTGTGAACTTCCACAACGACAGATGGAAGTTTGTTCCAGCAATTAAACACTTGCTGGCTAAAGGCAAATTTCCACACATCTATTCTACATCTGTCTTTTCTTAATTTGAATTTATGCCCCCTTAGGTTCGTAATCTGAACAAGTGAAAGGATCCCATCAGAATTCAGCATGCTCAATCCATTCAAGGCCTTACACACCTCAATCAGATCACTGCGCAGGTGCCTAGTCTCCAGCGCCTCTGCAATTTGCAGAACTTATGCCTCTCTTGGTAAGAGGATCCCTTCATTCCCCTCACCAATCTTGTTGCCCTTCTCTGTACATGCTCAAGCAAATCTACATCCTTCCTAAAATGAGGCCTCCAGACCTGTACGCAATACTCAAGGCGTGGCCTGACCATTGCCTTATACAGAGGGTCAATCACCTCCTTTTCCCTGATAGCAAAATTCCTATATATCATTGACAAAACCCCATGATCTGCCTTGGCAGCCTGTCTGCATTGCTCAGAAAACTTCATATGTGACTGCACAATTACTCCCAGGTCTTTTTCATTTTCTACCACCTTAAGTGTAGTACCACACAGTTGGTACGTTTCTCTGGGGTTACTTCTACCCATATGCAGTACTTTGCATTTGTCAAGGTTAAACTTCAGTTGCCACTTCTTAGCCCATCTGCCCAAATTATCTAGATCCTGTTGCAGAAGCACACTGCCATTGCTGTCATTAACAACCCTGCCAACCTTTGTATCATCTGCAAACTTTGACACAAAGCCTGATATACCTTCATCAATATCATTGATAAATATACAAAACAACAGAGGACCCAACACTGAACCCTGTGGGATTCCACTAATAACATTAGTCCACAAAGAGCAGCACCCATTAATTATCACCCTCTGTCCTCTCCCACTCAATCATCCTTTTATCCATTGTAGCAACTTACCCTTAATACCATTCTGCTCCAATTTGTACAATAGTCTTCCATGCACAACAGTGTCAAAAGCTTTCCTGAAATCCAAATTATATGATATCAAAATTATTTTTTGCATCCAGTTCCTTTGTAACCACATCATAATATCCTATCAAATTTGTCAGACAAGGCTTTCCCTGAACGAACCCATGCTGTGTCTGAATTATTGCTGCAGTCTTGTCTAGATGATCCTGCAATGCATCTTTAACCACTGACTCCATTATTTTACCCGGAACAGAAGTTAAACTAACTTGTAATTACTCATGTCACCCTTCGATCCCCCTTTGTGAATTGGGGTTAAATTTGCACATCTCCAGTCCGTGGGGACCTCCTCTGAGTCCAAGGATGCTCTCATAATTATGGATAAGGGTTTGGTTAGTTGCTTTGCCCACTCCTTTAATATAACTGGATAGATCCCATCCACCCAGGTGCCTTTCTTATGTTTAACTTCAACAATTTCTCCTCCACTTTTCTCTCAGTTATTACAAACTGCATATGGGTAGTAGTACCGTACAGTAATAGTAGTAGTAATGGCAAATGAAGCAAGAAAGCAAGCTTATATATAGCATCAGCCAAAAAAAAAAATAAAAAAAAATTACAAAACACTTAAACTGTCTGTACCCTCAAAGAATTTATCTAGTTCTCCCTTGAATTTATTGAACACATCCTCTTCCACAACAACAGATGGAAGCCTATTGCAACAATCAATCACCCACTGGCTGAAGGCAAGCTGTCCTGCAACCATCTTTCCTCAACTTGAATTTGTGACCCGTCATATGCAGTCTCAGCAGGTGGAAGAATACCATTTAACATTCAGCATACTCAATCTAGTCAAGGCTTTAAGCACTTCAGTCAGATCTCTCCGCAGATGTCTGGTCTCAAGTTGCTACAGTTTGCGGAATTGAGGCCTTTTTAGGTAAGAGCACCCTTTTGTTCCCTTCCCTAGTCTGATTACTCTTCTCTGTACCTGTTCCGCCAGATCTACATCCTTTCTAATGTGAGGCCCCCTGATCTGTATACAGTACTCAAGATGCAGCCTAACCATGTCCTTATACAAAGGGATAATCACTGCCTTATCCCTGCTAGCAAAATTCCTATACATCATTGAGAAGATCCCATGAGCCCCTTGCAGCCGATTTGCACTGCTCAGAAAACTTCATATCTGACTGCACAGTTAGGTCTTTTTCATTCTCCATCACCTTGAGTGTAGTGCCATACACTTGATAAGTAACTCTTGGGTTACTGCTACCCATGTGAAATACATTGCATTTGTCAATGTTACACTTCTCAGCCCATCAATGCAATTGTCCTAGATCTTGTTGTAGTGGCTCCCCCTGACGACTGTTTTTAACCACCCTGCCAATATTTGTATCATCTGAAAAGTTAGACATTAAGCCTGATATACCTTCATCAGTATCATTGATAAAGACTGAAAACAACAATGGGCCCAGCACTGTACCCCAAGGAACTCCATTAATAACATTAGTCCACGAAGAGCAGTGCTCATTGATAACTACTCTGTCTTCTTCCACTTCAGCATCATCATCAGCCAATTTCAATTCACTGTAGGGGACGAACGCCTTGCCAGCAACTTTCCAGTTCCTTCTGTTTTGTGCAACGACTCTTGAATTTCATCTGTCCACCTCCGTTGTTGTCTTCCAAGTTTTTTTTTTTTTTTTTTTTTTTTTTTTAGCTCCTCTTGGTTACCATTTTGTTATTTTCTTAGTCCATCTGTCATTATGTCTTTGAGCCTAGTCTATTTCAGTTCTTTAGTTTTGATAAGAATGTCCTTTACTTTTGGTTGCTGCCTAATCCATGTGTTTAAAACTTCTCTTCCATTCTTTTGGTGAGCACCCAAGTTTCACTTCCATAAGTCATGGTTGGGGATACTCCCCACATTGGTTCATTATTTTACATTTCAGACAAATTGTAATATTGCTCCTCAGTATGTGACTATATTTCCTGAATGCTGTCCATCCGAAATTTATTCTTCTTTTGATTTCCATCCATTTATTATTGTTACAGCTAATGATTTGTTCAAGATAACTATATGAACCCACCTTTTCAATTTCTACTCCTTCAGCGATTATATCCCTTTCAGTGACATACTTGTTCTTCATTACTTTTGTTTTAGCCATATTCATCTTTAGTCCAAAATCCTTACTAACTCTGCATAACTGATTAAGGTTTTCCTCCAATTCTTCGGGATTGTGGCTTATGATCACAATGCATATCGTAGATGGTTTAGGTACTCTCCATTCACATTGGTTCCTTTCTGCGACCAGTCCGATCTTGTGAAAGCTTCCTCAACAGCAGCAGTAAATAACTTCGGAGATATTGTCTCCCCCCCCCCCCCCCTCTGTTGAACTCCTTTCTAAATTTTAAATTTGCTACTGTCTTTGTCTAGTCTTATAAAGGAAGTAGCATTCTCATATATTTTCTTCAAAATCATGATATATGGGTTGTCTATGCCTTGTCTTTCCAGTGCCCGAAACATTGCCTTATGCTGTATTGAGTCAAATGCTGTTTCATAATTCCCAAATGCCTGGCATAGTGGTGTTTTATATTCATTTGCTTTCTCCATTAGCTGTGATGTTATGTGAACGTGATCCATAGTTGAGAATCCTGTCCTACAGTCAGCTTGCTCTTTTGGTTGATTCTCATCATGTTTTCTTTCTAATCTGTTAGTAATGACTCTTGTGAACAACTTGTAGATGTGGTATGTTAGTGTTTTGGTGACCTGATTGCTCTGAGTTTTTGAGGTAAATTTAATATGATTTGTATTGGGTTCTCCGAACTGGATATATAATGAGCCAGACATTAATTTTGATATACACTGGTGTTCAAAGAAAGTGCATCACCTAGGAATTTCACATTTCTAACTGTTTTTCACAATGGTGTGTTACATTAATGACTAGCATCACAAATAGAAATATAAACAAAAGATATTTATTAATAGTTAAGGCAAAGCTAAGTAATATTTGACAGGTGCTCTCAAAATATTCCAAAATGAGCATTTCCAACATTTATACAACATGTTTTGGTAAACATGACAATTATTGCTGAAATGTTATCAGAAGCCCTCAGTTTGCTTCAGTTTATCATTTTAAATGGAAAAGAAAATGAAAAGTTCACCAGGTGCAAACTAATATTTTGTTGAACCGCCTCTGGCCCTGATGACAGCAGCAGCACACCGTCGAGGCATTGACAAGATCAATTTCTGAAGATAATCAACTGATATTTCATGGTTCCAAACACGAATTATGGCTTCCTGAAGTTCACGAAGGGTCTTTGGTTTCTTTCTGGTAACTGCAAATTCCACATGATGCCAACAGTTCTCTCTAGGATTCAGGTCTGGGCTTTTTTTCCTGGCCAGCTAACAGTTGTAATGGACAGTTCTTCCAACCATATTTTCACCTGTAACAAATGTAAATACATTACTGTTGAACCTCTAATGCAGAAGTGAAGTTAAAGTAACCACAGAAGTGCCTACTTACACTTTTCGACTGATGACAAGCAGCAGAGTCGTCCTGAAAGATGCAGTTATTTGGCAGGTTGAAATGGTCTCTAATGGTTGGCAGCAATTTGCCTTCCAATCTAGCCAGGTATCCATTAGCATTTATGGAACCTTTTATAAACTCCAGGTGACCTATTCCATGATACGAAATGCACTCTGATATCATTTGGCTGGTAGGGAATTTCACTGTAGACACAATACAGTCTGGATGGTATTCTTCACCACGTCTACGGCGAATCATTTGTCTCCAATCAGAGCCATGTAGGTTGAATTTCTTCTCATCCTAGAAAATAACTGACTTCCACTGCTTGGGGGTCCATTTGACATGCTCTTTGCACCAAATTAATCGGGCCTTTTTTATTTTTTGTGTGAGGAGGGGCTTCTTCTTAGGATGATAGACTACAAGTCCAATTTTGAATTGGCGTCTTCTGACAGCTACTGCATTTGCTACCACTCCTGTATATTCTTCCCATTCTCTTTTCAGCTCAGATGAAAAAGCTTTACGGTTTTTAAGACATAAGTGCTTCAAAACGCGGTCCTGTTTTGGGGTAGAGACTTGTTTGCACCCGGTTCCTTTTTTCCTATCAGCAGAACCATTTTGAGTTTGGAACGAAATCTACTCACTTTTGACTGATTACAAGACACTCTATAAGCAGTATGATGGGAAGAATATCCGTCCTCATGTAAATGCATCAACCTAAAAACATTCAGCAAAAACAGGGCAATACTCTTATATTGCGAGCAGAAGACAATACTCAATTTACTTCCAGTCAAGAGGTGAAGGATGTTGTGGCTCAATCCCTGAAAGAAGGCTTTAAGGACATTAAAATTAGAAATTTAAAAATGATAAGAAATAAGGGAGTGCTGATTGAAACAGTTAAAAGGGAGGATTTGAATAAAATTATCAATTCTGAACAGTTAGTAAATAAAGGTTTAAAACTAGACAACATTAAACTTTCAGACCCTTCAATTTTAGTATATGATGTGCCAAAGGATGTGGAAAAGGAGGAATTTTTTGAGGACTTGTTTTATAAGAACTTTAAGGATTTTGGTTTTACTGAATTGGAAGTTAAAGAGGGTGTATTATTTAGATTTTGTACTGGATCTAAAGCCAGGTATAATAATTGGATTATAAGTATGAATCCAAAATTATACAGGTGTATCTTAGCTTGTGATAGGTTATACATTGGGTTTGCTTCTTTTAAATTCAGAAAGTTGGTAATAATATCCAAATGCTTTAAATGTTTGGGATTCGGACATTCAGCTGGTAACTGTACACATAGGACTGTGTCTTGTGGGCATTGTGCCCAGGGGGAGCATAAATATAGTGATTGTCAAGATAAGGATGGTACTCCAAAATGTGTTAATTGTAAAAGGAAGGGAAGGATTCATGATCATTCTATAAGAGATGTTAATTGCCCTGAATATATCAGGGCATTGGAAATTGCAAGTATGCGAATTAATTATGATGAATAATGCTAGTACGTATGATCATAGAGTAAATTATTTAAGAATTGTTCAATTGAATGGGCAAAAATCAAGAAATGTCATGGATGAAATTAAAGTTGGTATGATTGAAGGAGGTTATGATATTCTGTGTCTTCAAGAACCTTATGTAGGTACATTTGCAAACTCTTGTAAGGTCACTGGATTTCCAATAACTGCTCATGTTATACACACTACTGTAGTTAAACCTAAAACTGCTATTGTAGTTTTTAATAAGAGTTTTAATATCACTGTTATATCTAGTCTTTGCTCTGAACATGCTACTTGTATTCATGTTTCAACTAATGTGATATCATTTTATTTAGTATCTCTATACTGTCCACCTTCATTTAATATTGATATTTCAGTGCAATACTTAGAAAATGTAATGAATTTTGTAGCTTCTAGTAATCTTATATTAGCAATGGATGCTAATGCAAAATCACATTTGTGGTATAGTGATATGGTTGATTATAGAGGTGTTCAATTAGAGGAATTCATTTTATGTCATAATTTAAGTGTTTTGAATGAACCTTTTAAACCATATACTTTTGATAACATTCATGGTGTTTCCAATATTGATATCACCTTAGTAAATAATCAATTAAATAGAAGAGTCAGTTCTTGGGATGTTGTTACAAATATGACTAACAGTGATCACAGAGCTATTGTAATAATTATAAATTTATCTGAAATTAGCAATACAGATATGTCAACAGATGATACTTTGAGATTTAATTATAAAAATATTAAGTGGGATAAATTTAAAGGTGCTGTGTTGGATAGTTTTTCAATTTATACTAGGGAAAATTTAAATTCATTAACTGCTTCTGAATATGCATTTTTTGTTCAATCCTCTATTTTTAATGCTTTAAATTTGGCTGCTAAGAGAAGAAAACAGAGAGGTCATAAAGTACCTTGGTGGTCTTTGGAGCTATCAGAATTAAGGAGGGAAGTGTTTAGAATGAGGAAGCTTTTTCAGAGGGTTAGGAGTAGAAGTAATAATGAAGCATTAAGGTATAAAGAAATGTATAAAATTAAGAGGAGAGAATACCATAAGGCAATCTCTGAACACAAATTTAATGCATGGAAAGAATTGGTTTGTACTACTGGAAATAGTGAGCCATGGGGATTGTTGTTTAAGTTAACTAGAAACAAGTTGAATGTTAATAATTTAATTAATACTGTGTATTCAAATGATACTGAGTCTACTGATTGGTATTCTACAATTGCTACTATTACTAGCACTTTATTTTTGAATGACAATTGTGGGGAAGATAGTGTACAGCAGCAACAAATTAGACAGGGGAATGAACAATACACTGGATCATCTGAGATGGAATTGTTTAATATTGATGAAGTGAAATTTGTATGTTCTAAGGTTGGGGATAATAAAACACCAGGTTTAGACTTGATTGAAAATAATTGTGTTAAAAAGTTTGTTGACTTGTGTCCAGAAATAATGGTTAATATGTATAATAAGTGTTTATTGAAAGGAGTTTTTCCAGGATTTTGGAAAATTGCTCTGTTAAAATTATTACAAAAACCTGGCAAATTGTTGACTGATCCTAGGGGTTATAGACCCATTTCTTTGTTAGCAAATTTGGGCAAAATATTGGAAAGATTATTGTTGTTAAGGCTAGAGAAATTGTTCAACGAACAAAATCTTCATTTTAAATATCAATATGGTTTTAAGAGAAATAGTTCAATAGAGGATGCCCTACGCGATTTGATTAATTTTAGTGTAAATTCTGGTGAGAAATATGTGTTAGCATTATTCATAGATTTTGAAGGAGCATTTGATACTGTATGGTATCAAAGTGTGCTTTTTTCATTAAGAGAATTAAATTGTCCCAATTTGTTATACCAAATTATTAAAAGTTATTTAATGGATAGACAGATTATTATAAGATCCCAACATTTAACTTTTAATAGAATTATTGATCGCGGTTGTCCACAAGGATCTGTGTTGGGTCCTATTTTATGGAATCTGGTCTTAAACCAGTGGTTAAGTAGAACAGTCCCTAATTGTTATAAGGTGGCTTATGCTGATGATTTGGTTTTGTGCGTGACAGGAAGATCTAGAGCAGTATTAGAAAGTAGAATGGAGGTTATTGTTCAGGATTTGACTGATTGGGCTACATTAAATAAACTAAAAATTTCATCTTCTAAAACTGTCATGATGTTATTAAAAGGAAAATTAGACTACAACAGACCACCTCGATTATTAGTAAACAGTAAACAAATTCCTCTTGTTTCCCAGGTAAAATATTTAGGGGTTATCTTGGATGACAAGTTATTATTTTTCCAACATTTGAATTATTTAAGTAGGAAAATAAAAAATTACACTGCTTCTATAGTTAGGGTTACCAGAAAAGATTGGGGATTAGGTAAACGCATTTTGTATCTATATTATAAAGCTATTTTTATTCCGATTGTGTCGTATGCTGCATCAATTTGGTATGTTCGTACTGTCAATGTAAAATTTAAACAAAAACTATTATCAATACAAAGAATAATGTTAACTATTTTGCGTGTTTGTAAGACTGTTTCGACTAATGCTCTACAGGTGATTGCGGGGGTATTTCCTTTGGATTTAACAGTTGTGTATAGAGCTTTTTGTTATTTTATAAGAAAAGGAATACAAATTACATTTCTGGGGATTACTAATGAAGTTTCTTCTGCAGTCAGCAAACAGAAGAAAGAAATTTTGGTGAAATTAATTAAATTATGGCAGGACCATTGGGATTCCAGTAGTACTGGTAGAGTAACTTATTTATTTATACCTAGTGTTGAATTTAATTTTAATAACAAATTGCATCGCTGGTTTTATCCAAGTATGGAATGCTCATATTTGATTACGGGGCATGGTTCCTTAAAAAGTAAGTTGCATCAGTTTAGTTTAGTGGAAGATCCTTACTGTGTTTATGGAAGGTTGGAAACATGGGATCATATCTTATATGAATGCAATTTGTATGATGAATTTAGATTAGACTTATTTGATTTGGTACCTAATTTTATTAGGGGTTCTGAATTAATTTGGCTGTCTAATGAAAGGAATTTTGTAGAATTTCAACGGTTTTGCAGGTTGACATTTAATAAAAGGAGGAGTATACATGTTGTTACTAATACTGACTAAAGACCTTTTTTTTTTTTTTCCCCCCCCCCTCCTCTGGATGGATAGGCATTCTGTCTTGGAGGCGGGGAGAGGAAAAAAAAAAAAAAAAAAAAAATTTTTTTTTTTTTTTTGGCTGGTTTTGTGGAATGACCATGAGGCGGGATTGTTGCACTCACTAGTAAGATGTATTCTCCTAGTTGGTGCATTTTTTTTTTTTTTTTTTTGCTGGCTTTTGGGTGTGGGCACCCCAGGAGCGGGACTGCTGGCACCCACCAGTCTTGCACCCTTACTGGTGGGTGCGGGATTTAGGTGCAATATGCACAGCCAGAGCTAATAGATCCAGGCATAGCTCCTCGTGCCAGGGATGGGCACCAGGTGGTAATTGCCCAATGGACTATCACCTGGTGACAGAGTAGCCTGTTTCACTTATAACACATTACACACACGTGTACACACACTTACACTAACAGGCCATTATGAGAATATGTTATATGATAAATTGGTGGAGATGGATGTATGTCCGGGTGCCACCCTTCGACAGTTAAATACATACATACATACATACATACATACATACGTCCTCATGTAAAGCAACAATAGCACTCTTTCTTTGTGGCATCAACTGCATGTAATGCCATCCTGACACAAGCAAGGAATGATTGCAACTCTTGCAGAGCGCTTATGTAGCTGAAAGTAACAGCTGATGCAATATTACATCACCTACATGTGTCAATCTTATCTGATGCAATCTGTAAGAAATATTGCCATATACTTACGTTATTCGAATGACAATTACAGTTTTAAGGGGTGATGCACTTTCTTTGAACACCAGTGTATTATTGAACATTAAATCTTTGTATCATCTTTGTATATGGCGGAGCCAAATGTTGGCAGGGACCACCTAGTACAATAAATAAAACAAAAGAACAGTAAATCCTCGCTAATCCAGCTTATTTGGGGAGCGGCTATCTGGATTAAGCAATAATTTGGATTAGTGAAGCAAGAGATAACTCTAAAAACAAAAATACTTAGAACCCAAATAAATTGTTGTTGTTGTTTGGTTTTTAGGAGCATTAGCAACTAAGGCCATATTGCTCCGGGGATATGCGGTGGTCATTCCGACCTTTCCGCATCCTCTGTATTTGGTGGTCACGGGCTTGAACCCGGTCTAATCAAGAAGCGTGTGCTATGCACTGCTGCTCCTGCCCACCTGGCTATGGAGGCACCCACCAATAAATAGAAAATTTAATGATATAGTGAGTGCAGATGAAAATAAATAAAATAAATCACTGTAGAGTCTTTAAAAACTATAAAAAAAATTTACCCATTGATAGATGGATAAATGTATTGTCTTTTTATATATTTATCAGGTGGCATTGGCATCGCATGCCAACGCCACATGATCATTGCTATGAATACCACTTAAATACAGCTTCTTCCAGCCACACTTTTGGCTTTTTTAATGACTGTCTATTTGATACACTGCTTTTATTGGAAGCAAACGCCTTTATAGATTCTTTTTGTTTTTTTAATATCTGATACAGTCTGTTGGCCGATACCAACCCCTTGTACAAAGGGATAATCACCTCCTTATTCCTGCTAACAAATTTTTGTATATCACTGACAAAAGCCCATGAGCTCTCCTCAGAGCACTGCTCAGAGAATTTAATACCTGGCTGCACAAATATCCCTAGGTCTTTTTCATTTTCCATTACACTGAGTGTAGTACCACACGATGTGATCAGCAATTTTTTTTTTCAGGAACACCATTTTCAAGTTGTTCTATCACTTTGAGCTTGTTAATATTTAAAGTAATGTGTTTTCTTTTTATTCTGCTTTTCAGTTTTTTAGAACCCATAATTATATAAAATATGTTAACTTATGTACATAGATAAGTATAAAGAAGTACCCAAACAAAGTGATATAAGAAATAACATTCGTCCAACTCAGAGTTAACAACGAGACTGAACAACACGCAAGGCAATGTAATGTATGTTGTCTCTCTCTCTCTCTCTCTCTCTCTCTCTCTCTCTCTCTCTGCACAGTCGATCAGTATGCTTGTCAAGAGTAATTCATCTGCCTTCCTAAATCCTGTGTGTCTTTCAAAGTATTCAACTGTGAACAGAATTTTTCATATTTTGATCCGGATTAGCGAGGGTTTACTGTACTTAATACTGTGCATGGGTTGAAGGTTGAGAAGATACTTGTTGACATTAGATTTGAATTTCTGTATGTTGTAATTTTCAGGAAATACAATGTGAAGGAAGATTGTTCCAGAAAACAAACATTGAATGGATAAATGAGGATGAAGAAAATTTGGTTCTGTGCATTTGAAGTTGGACAGTAAACAAATACTGACTGGCTGTGCCATGTATTTGGACTGATTTAGAAGAGAGGAGAATTATTTGTGTAACTTTCAGAAATCTAGTTCATAAGAGGAGTGTGTCATCATCATCATCATCAGCCATTTTCAATCCACTGCAGGATGAAGGCCTCTCCAGCAACTTTCCAGTTCCTTCTGTTTTGAGCACTGGCCATCCATTTACTACCCACAAACTCATGAATTTCATCTATCCATCTCCGCCTCTGTCTTCCAGGTTTTCTTCTAGCTCCTCTTGGGTACCATTCTGTTATTTTCTTAGTCCATCTGTCATAATGTCTTCGAGCTATGTGTCCTGCCCAAGACCATTTTAGTTCTTTAGTTTTGATAAGAATGTCCTTTACTTGAGTTTGTTGCCTAATCCATGTGTTTCCTCTTCTTATCTAACAGTCTGATTCCCAATATGATTCGTTCCATTCTTCGCTGTGTAGTTCTCAGCTTCTCTTCCATTCTTTTGGTGAGTGCTCAAGTTTCACTTCCATAAGGCATGGTGAGGAGTATACATTGGTTCATTATTTTACATTTCAGACAAACTGGGATATTGCTCTTCAGTATGTGACTATATTTCCTGAATGCTATCCATCCAAAATTTATTCTTCTCTTGACTTCCAGCCATTTATCATTATTACAGCTAATAATTTGTCCCAGATAAGTATATGACTCCACCTTTTCAATTACTGCTCCTTCAATCATTATTTCCCTTTCTGTGGCATACTTGCTCATCATTACTTTTGTTTTAGCCATATTCATCTTTAGTCCAAAATCCTTACTAGCTGTGCATAACTGATTAAGATTTTCCTCTAATTCTTTGGGATCGTGGCTTATGACCACAATGTCATCTGCAAATCGTAAATGGTTTAGGTACTCTCCGTTCACATTGACTCCTTTCTGCGACCAGTCTAATCTTCTGAAAGCTTCCTCAAGGGCAGCAGTAAACAGCTTCGGAGATATTGTGTCTCCTTGTCGAACTCCTTTCTCAATTTTAAATTTCCTACTGTCTTTGTGTAGTCTAATAAAGGAGGTAGCACTCTCATATATTTTCTTCAAAATCATAATATATGGGGTATCAATGCCTTGTCTTTCCCGTGCCCGAAACATTGCCTTATGCTGTATGGAGTCAAATGCCTTTTCATAATCCACAAATGCCAGGCATAATGGTGTTTTATATTAATTTGCTTTCTCCATTAGCTGTGATATTACTTGAAGGTGATCCATAGTTGAGAATCCTGTCCTAAAGCCAGCTTGCTCTTTCGGTTGATTCTCATCAAGTATTCTTTCTAATCTGTTAGTAATGACCCTTGTGAACAACTTGTAGATGTTGGATAATGAGCTAATTGGTCTATAATTTCCAATTTCTGATTTATCTCCTTTCTTATGCAGCAAAACTATGATTACATTATTCCACTGCTTAGGCGTCACACCTTTTCTAATGCACTTTGTGAAGAGCCTTGCCAGTTTCTGTGTTATGTCCCTTCCTCCCAATTTTAACAACTCTACAGTAGCTTCATCTTCCCCCGGGGCTTTCCGATGCTTCATTTTCTTCAATGCATGTTCTACCTCATCAGGAAGAATATTGGGTATGTCATATGTGTTGCTACTTTGCAATCCATCTTCCCCACTGCTGGCATCATTCCCCTGCTCCTTGTATAATTCTCTATAGTAGTCTTCTGCTATTTGAATTATGCCTTCTCTGCTGTTTATAAGTACACCATTGCTATTCTTCAGTTTCAGTATCATTTGTCTTTCTGTATTACTGCTCATGGCTGCTGATTTAAATCCTTTGTTTTCCCTTAATGCTTGTTATACTTTTCTTGTGTTAAATCTTCTTATGTCCTCTCTGAGTCTCTTTCTAATGGCTTTGCATAACTCTGGGCGCCTCTGTAGCCAGGTGGGAAGGAGCAGCAGTGGGGAGCACATGCTTCTTGATTAGACCGGGGTTCGAGCCCATCACCACCAAATACGGAGGATGAGGGAAGGTCAGGGAATGACCACCGCATATCCGGGAGCAATATGGCCTTTGTTGCTAATGCTCCTAAAATCCAAATAACAAACAAATAACAAACAGCTTTGCATAACTCAGTGTACTCAATTTTCTCCCTGTCAGTATTTTTCTTGTTTTTCATTTGTCATCTTCAGTTCATCATGACAAGTGTTTCTGGACTAATATTTTCTTCTTTGGATTTCTTTTTCCCTATAGGTTTCTTGGGTTTATCACTTTCAAAAAGTTGTAATATTCCTCGTCGATATCTTGGTCCTCAGCAGTCTGCAGAAGCTCAAACTTGTTCTTAAGTTCCAGTACATACTGCTTTTTCTCCTCTTCTGTTATCTCAAAGACCTTTGTATTATTTACTCGAGTTAGTTTTTTTCTTTCCTACATCTATATCAAGTGTACATCTTACCATTCTGTGATCACTTCCAACATTTACCTTATTCAGGACGGTAACATCATTCACAATATATCTTCTGTTAGTGAGGATGAAGTCTATTTCAAGGCGCCTCCATAGCCAGGTGGGCAGAGCAGCAGTGCGTAGAACACGCTTCTTGATTTAGACCGGGGTTCGAGCCCATCACCACCAAATACGGAGGATGCGGAAAGGTCAGGGAATGACCACCGCATATCCTGGAGCAATATGGCCTTAGTTGCTAATGCTCCTAAAAACCAAATAACAAACAAACAAACAAACAAGTCGATTTCATTAGTAGTTAATCCATTTGGACTCTTCCATGTCCACTTTCTGTTCACCCTTTTCTTGAAAAAAGTGTTCATTACTGACAGTCCTTGAGATTCTGCAAATTCCACAAGTCTTTCATCTCTTTCATTTCTTTCACCAATTCCAAAATTTCCTATAGTTCCCCTTTCTGCGCTGTTTTGTTTTTTTCCAACCTTAGCATTGAAGTCTCCCATAATAATAGTGTAGTGGGTTTTCTGCTCATCTAGAAGACTCAATTTCGGTGTACATTTCTTCAAGCTCTTCATCATCATGGCTTGATGTTGGTGCATAAATCATTATAATCTTTAGCTTGTACCTCTTAGAAATCTTGAATATTAGTCTTGACACTCTGGTGATGTACTTTTGAATTCCAAAATGTTGTTTTTAAAATCTTTATGGACCAGAAACCCAACTCCACCTTCACTCCTTTCACTGTTTACATTGGTGTACAGCAGATTTCCATTTGATAAACGTATAAGTGATCCATTTCTTCTTCTTGTTTCAGCCAAACCGATGATATTCCAATTCACGTTTTCTAATTCCTTTTCCGGCTCTAATATCCTGTCTTCACAGATGAGCCATCTTACGTTATAACAGGCCAAGTTCAGTTTCCGTGCATGGCAGTACCCAGAGATTCTTAGGTCTCTTAGAATTTAGAGACCCAGATTCTTAGAGATTCTTAAGAATCTCTGGTCGTACCCAGAGATTCTTAGGTCTCTTAGAATTTAGAGACCCAGATTCTTAGAGATTCTTAAGAATCTCTGGTCGTACCCAGAGATTCTTAGCACCCTCTGCTTCCACTCTGATCCTATCGCTGTCGTAAGAGGGAGAGTGAAAGCTGCTGGGGACTGAGGGCCATTTGTTTCGTTGTGCTTTCATATGCTGGAGGGTTTGGTCTTTTCCTCTTCACGCTGACCAGGCGTCTTGAAGAGAACCACTCTACACGTTCGTTGCCACCTAAGTGACGTAACAGGGCTTACCATCGAGAAGGTGTGCATGAGTGGATTTTAGGGAGGCAGGCCAACCGGACTTCTCCTAAATCTTCTGTAATAGAGAGAGATTGGATCCATCAGTGTTTTAGGCTGAGTGTCTGATAACACACAGGATACCTGTTCCTCTCTAAGCCCCAGGAGGAGTGTGTAGGAAGATCCAATTCCTTAGAAACAACACTGTCTCTAGGGAAAAATATTTGCTGAGAAAGATATGTGGAAGAGCAATTAGTAGATTTAGAAAAGTCTACTGCAAGGGTTGTTACGACTGTGGAACATTTAGAACTTAGTTTGTTACCCTTAATAGGAAAGCTTAATAAAATGGAGAATGATGGTTTAAGCCACGAGGAGACTTTAATCTCGGAGTAACTCGAATTTCTCCATTTCATTCTTTTCAGCGATGTAAAAGAGCCAATCAGATCTAAACTGGCGCTAGATGGGTTTTATAATGGATGCTAGCAAATCAGGTGTAGAGGTTAAAAAGGTTCTCATCTCAGGAGTTAGACTGTGGAGTATTAAGATTAGTTCACTTCATGAGACAAGAGATGGTATGGTGGTGTTCTGCCGAATAGTGAAAATGATGTACAGATACTTAAACTAGATGAGATGATTAAGAAATCAGAATTGGTAGTGAAGAGATTTGTTGTTCCAAGACTTAGACTGATAATTCATGATGTTTATGATGAAGTAAGTAAACAGGAAAACGATTGAGATATATATGTGAAATCTGAATGATTTAGACATTATGGAGAGTAATTTTATACAAGAATCATGGATTAAATTCTCAAAACTGAATAGCAAAGAGACGGAAAAAAATTTGATCTTGGAAACTTTGCTGAGAATTAGAACTGCTCTAGAAATGCGGCAAAGGATTTTTATTGGACTGTGTTATAAGTTCAGGCTTTTTTTTTTTTAGTAACTTTTTGCTACCAATGTCTTCAATATGGGCACACTGCACTTCATTGGTGGAACAAAGAAATAGTTTGCAGACAGTGTGCCAAGAGTGGTCATTGCATTGAGAAGAATGCTGGTCTAATCTGTGCAAACTGTAGCTAGTAAGTCTGATTTAATCTCATTCGTTTTGGTCTAAATTGTGCCCAAGTTTTATGAGAGTGTTGCAACTGGCTAGAGAGCAGACTGAACAACAACTATGATATAAGGAATTCTTGATAATCATATTTTGCTTAGAACTATTTAAATTAATGTTGTGGATGGTCAAACTCGGATAGTATTTCAAATTAATAGGAATTAATTCAGGATCTTCCACTAGCAAGAGAATTAATAGTGCAAAGTATACAAATTTATTCTGGAAAAGTATGATGTCTTTAAGGCTTGGTTGTGGTTTTAAGGAATTGTTTAGAAATACTTAGATGTGCTACTCCATTGTTTAAATTTTTAGAGGGTGTCTGCCTCTCCAATAATAGTTTACATTCAACTTAGTCTTGAACAAATGCTGGATTAGAACAGCAAGGATACTCGGATTTGTATTCAGTGGAGCATGCGAATGAATGAATTTCTGTGTTTAATATTCTGGTAGTTTCAGAATGTCAACTCTTTACTCTGTCCACTCTGTTTGAGTGGACAATATAGAATGTGGCTAAAGGCTCATGGGATAGAATTTTTCTCAGTATGGCATGCACTTGTTAAAAGGAGAGATTGCTTCTACAGGGATAGGATAGAAAGGATGCAAGAATATTTGCTGATGCTATCGAGGCAGTGCTAGATGGGTCGGAAAACTGCTAGCTTGAGGGATTCATAGACTATCAGATTAACAGTGGCTGCAGGAGAGGTGAAAGTGATCCTTGCACTGCTTCTATTGGAATGAGCAGTAACCTGGAGAGCAAGGTGCAGGGGATTTCAAGTACTGCTTGGAGTCGTGGAACAAATAAATACATGGGCTGTGTTAGATTAACTAAGAGTAAGAACAGGTGCAGGTATACTTGCATGTAAACCAATGTTAGGAGTATAGTAAATAAATTTGATAAATTTAATGTGCTGGTCGACATCAAAGGCGGATATTGTTGGGATATCAGAGACGTGATGTCACACAGATATAAGGAATGCAGAATTGGAATTTGGTGAGTACAATGTGTACAGAAAGGATAGACGGGATAGGGAGGGAGGAGGGGTTACACTGTTAATTAAGAAAAACATAAAATCTAAGGAAGTGCATCCAGTTGAAATAGATGGACAGTGCAATGTTGAGTCAGTCTCGCATGACATAAGCAATGGGAAAGCAAAAATGATGGTAGGAGTTTGTTATAGGCCAAATGACACTGATGAGTACAATGAACAACTACAGAGAAATAGGGGTTCAGTAAATCAGATTGTCTTATAATGAGGGAGTTTAACTTCCCAGATATAGACTGAACATTGTGGGTTGGTCACTTGCACACTAGCAAGAGTTTTGTGGATTTATTGGATGATTGTTTTCTATAGTAGCATGTTTGAGAGGCAACCATGGGGAGTAATACTCTTGTAATATTCATGCTTTTAAGAATCTGCAGATAAAGGAATCACTAGGTGGCAGTGATCACAGTGTACTGAAGTGGGATTTACTCAAAGATGTAACAACCATCAGTGGTAAAGGGAAGGGTTTTATGCATTTTTTTTTTTTTTTTTTTTTATGAGAACCCCAAACACGAGAGGTATTATAACCTTTAGTACTGTGCTTGGGTTGGAGGTTGAGAAGACGAAAGAAGATATTTGTTGATATTGGACTTGAACTTCTGTAGATTGTAATTTTCAGGAAATACGTATGAAGGAAGGTTGTTCCAGAAAACGGCAGTTGAATGAATAAATGAGGAAGATGAAAAGTTGGTTCTGTGGGTTTGAAGTTGGACAGTAAATGGATGTTGGCTGGTGGCGGCACGTGTTCGGACTGTTTTGAAAGAGAGAGTGGGAATTATAGAAGCCAATTCAGAAGAACAGTGCCCATGGAAGTATCTGTAGAAGAGGCATGCAGCAGAAACAGTGCGTCTATGAGAAAGCGAGTGGAGAGACTCTGTTAGAGATGAATCATTAATTAACCTAACTGCCCACTTCTGAATGGAATCAAGAAGCCTGAGAGAGGTTTTGGGGGCACCACCCCAGATGTGGGAACAGTATTCCATGGCAGGGCGGATTTGCGATTTATACAGAGTGAGCAGCTGTTTGGGAGAAAAGTAACGCCGAGAGCGAAAGAGAAAACCAAGTTTTTTAGATGCAGAGGAAGCAATATTTGTAATGTGCTTGTGCCAAGAGAGATTAGAAGTCAGGGTAATCCCCAAAAGAGAAATATCATTTTGCCTAGAAATCGGAGTGTCACTAAAGATAAGCATAGGAGCAGAAGAATCCTTTTTGCGAGATATAAGACAAGATTGAGTTTTAGAAGGGTTGAAATCAATTAAGTTGTCTTTGCCCCACTGGAGAATTACCTGAAGATCGGCATTTAAGGAATTGGCAGCAGATTTTCGAGAACTTTGAGCTGATTGAGCTGGACAAGGTTTCTCAAAATGGAAAGTTGAATGCAATGTGCTATCATCGGCAAAACTATGGATAGGATTTCCGGTCAATGGAACAAGGTCATTGATATACAAGAGGAAAAGAGTGGGGGAAAGAACTGAACCTTGGGGGACACCGGCATTAGTGGAGAAGTTAGAAGACAGAGAGCCATCTACCATCACCCTCAGTGAGCGATCAGAGAGAAAACTGGATAACCAATTACTAAAAACAGTTGGCAAACCATAAGATGGAAGCTTGTTTAGAAGACCTTTATGCCAAACACGATCAAAAGCCTTTGAGATGTCAAGAGCAACTACTTGTGTTTCACCGAACCTTTCCATTGAATTAGTCCATAAATGGGTAACATAAGCCAGAATATCACCAGTGGATCGACACTGACGGAATCCATACTGGCGATCGTTGATCAGACGGAAGGTTTCTAGGTAGTTTAAGAGTTGGCGGTTAATTGATTTCTCCATTACTTTAGAAAGAGTAGAAGTAATTGCAATGGGACGATAATTGGATGGGAGGGATTTGTCACCCTTTTTAGGAACTGACTGGATATGAGCAAATTTCCAAGCAGAAGGAAAAACACCTTTGGAATAAGAAAGTGAAAAAAGGTGGCAAAGAATAGGAGTAAGTTCAGGAGCACAGGTTTTGAGAACAAGTGGAGAAATACCATCAGGACCTGGAGCTTTCTTAGCATCAAGATTCATCAAAATCCTTCTGATATCCTTTTGACGGAAGACAACAGGAGGCATTGAATGGAGTGTGTTAGGAATGGTGGGAGGTGTTTTACCAAGATCATTAATACATGAGCTCGAAGAAAAATGGGATGCTAGCAGGTCAGCTTTATCCTTGGCTGAAGTGACAACAGAACCATCTGGTTTGGACAGAGGTGGGAGCAGAGATGGGCAAAAGTTGCGGCCAATAGCTTTGGCAAGAGACCAGAATGCTCGGCTACCATTAGGACAAGAAGCAAGTTTTCTACTCTTAGCCTGTTCAAACTCTAGTTTGGACTGATTAATAACTGCTTTACAATTGTTGCGAGCTTTGGTGTAGGCAGAAAATGAAACTGAAGAATTAGAAACAAGCCAATTACGATATGCAACGTTCTTCTCTTGGACAGCCTTAGCACATTTATTGGAAAACCAAGGTTTAGATAAAGGACGAGATTTTAAAGTGGAGTGTGGGATAAAGGATTCCATTCCTGCAAGAATAATTTCACTGACACGATCTGAGCAAACGTTGACATCATACGTTTTGAAACAGTAATCAGACCAAGGAAAAGAAGAAAAGAAGTCTCGCAGGTCATCCCATTTTGCATAATGCCAAACAGGCGCCTCCGTAGCCAGGTGGGAAGGAGCAGCAGTGCGTAGCACACGCTTCTTGATTAGACCGGGGTTCGAGCCCGTCACCACCAAATACGGAGGATGCGGAAAGGTCAGGGAATGACCACCGCACCGGAGCAATATGGCCTTAGTTGCTAATGCTCCTAAAAACCAAACAACAACAACAACTATAATGCCAAACAATACGAGGTTGGGAATAGCCATGAGATAAAGGTTCCATTGGAGAAGAGACAATCACCAAGTTGTGATCTGAAGTACCTAAAGGACCTCTCACTTCAACCTTGTACTTAGAAGGGTTGTTTGTGAGAAAAAGATCAAGTGTATTGGCTGTATGATTAGGATTGTCCGGTATTCTTGTAGGTAAATGAACAATCTGTGCTAGGTCATTAGTAATTGCAAAAGCCTCAGCATCTCGACCTGCTGGGTCGGTGTGACTAAAAAACGGAAGCCAGCTGGAGTTGTGAACGTTAAAATCACCAAGGAAAATTACCTCATTGTTAGGAAAGTTGGACTGGAGAAAGTCAAGTTGCAAAGAGAGGAAGTCAAAGAACTCCAAGTGATTAGTGGAGTTGGGAGAACGGTAGAGACAACAGATGAATTTTACACAATGAGGTAGAGAGATTTTAAGCCAGAGAAGGTCAAAGAGAGGAGATTCCAAATTGCCAAGTCTCTGACAGGGAATATCAGAACAGACATATGCACAAGTACCACCTTTGAGGCGAAAGGAATCATACAGCAAATAATTTGGACATCTGAGATGAGCAGTAGTTGAATCAACTGATAACTGAGATTCAGTCAGTAAAAGGACATGGTGTTTGGAAGACTGCAAGTGGAAATGGACATCGTTGAGATTAGAATTGAGACCACGTATATTTGTGAAATGAATTAGGAAGTCCTTGGGAGGTTTAGATCTTTTCGCAGATAAGCTTGCTCTATTATTTTGACAATTCATGGTGTATTCAATAGTAAGAAAAAGTGGGTGGGACATGCTGTATGAAGTAATGAAATTTTTGGATATGGCGTACATGAGGTAAGAATATACCCAGATCCTTGACATAACGTGGCCTCGACAATGCTCCCCGCATACACACTACTCGGACTCCCTCCAGTCATATCTGGCAGAGTAGAGGTAGCAAGATTATACACTAGCTGATCCGGAAGCTTCCTAGAGAGTTACCAATAGGTTCAGTCTGGTGTACTAACTAGCGGCCGGCCTGCGAACACCGTTTTAGAGCTGTACCCTTGAAATGTAAGGAATATTGGATCTCGCGACATTCATCATAACCTCAAAAATCATCAATCATACTGCATGTTGGAAGAGATAGGGAAGGGTTGGCCGGAATTTAGCTCTAGAGACTAAACATGGGTTCCAGCCTCCAATAAGCAAAGTGGTGGTATTTCACCGGTTGATGAGAGTCATCTACCACCTAGTACTGCCTGGTAACATAGAGGAGCGGCGTTCCTCCATGTGGTGTGGGCGCCACACCTCGACCCCTGCTTACGTTGGTTCACACCTGGGTAGTCACCCACCATGTACTTGTGCATGAAGGTTATACCCAGCATTTGTAAAAGTGACTACGGCGGCCTCACACAGTTTTTAAATTCTATACAGTGGGGCCAACTGATGATGTTACCAACAGCAAATTCTAAATGCGAAGCATTCAAGGAATTAGCCTTGGAAGCTACTACACTTTTCATACATCTAAGAAATACTGCTCAAGATTTAGGCCTTAATGGATGTCAGATGAACTAATTAGACATGTGCAGAAAAGAAAAATGCATGGGATACATTATAAATTAACTCTATGGTTAATTTACATGTATCTCATGCATTTTTCTATGCATGGGATACATATAGAAATAATTCTATGGTGTATTTACACCAATATTATATAGATATAAATTAACAGGTGACAGTGAAGCCTGTGGTAGATATAAGCTGGTCTGTAATCAAGTCACAAAGGAGGTTAAGCAGGCATAGGCAAATTATGAGAAATCTTTGGCAAAGGATGCAAAGAAAAACTGCAAAGAGTTCTTTACTTATGTAAACTCTAGAAGGAAGGGGATGAATCAGATTGGTCCACTGTATATCGATGGTTCAACTGTTGATGATTCCGCTCAGGTAGTTAACAAACTGAATGAGTATTTTGCATCTATATTTACACATGAGGAGTTATTCAAGGAGTGAAATGCCAGAGGTGTATTAAACTCTGGCAGTCAGCTAAATGATATTGTAATAACTCAGAGCAAAATGGAGGAGAAATTGTTGAAGATAAACACAAGGAAGACAACTGGGGTGGATGAGATCTGTCCAGTTATATTAAAAGAGATAGCAAAGGAGGTAAGCAAACCCTTAGCCATAATTATGAGAGCTTCCTTGGACTCAGGGGAGGTACCCATGGACTGGAGATGTGCAAATGTGACCCCGATTCATAAAGGAGGATCAAAGGTGACACAAGTAATTATAGACCTGTTAGTTTAACTGCTGTTCTGGGGAAAGTAATGGAGGCACTGGTTAAAGAAGCACTACAGACTCATCTATATAAGACTTCAGTTATAGTTCAGATGCAGCATGGGTTTGTTAAGGGGAAGTCTTGTCTGACCAATTTGATTGGATACTATGATGTGATCACAAAGGAACTGGATTCAAAGAATAATTTTGATATCATATACTTGGATCTTACTTTTTGATATTGTTGCACATGAAAGAATGCTGCACAAATTGGAGCATTGTGGCATTGGAGGCAAATTGCTGCTATGTATAAAGGGATGGTTGAGTGGGAGAAGACAGAGAGTGGTAATCAATGGACACTGTTCTTTGTGGAGTAATGTTATTAGTGGAATTCCCCAATGTTCAGTGTTGCGTCCATTATTGTTTTCTATATTTATTAATGATATTGATGATTGTATATCAGCGCACCGTTTTAAGAACTCTTGGGGCCTCCTGGCGAATTTCCAAAGTGGCCGTTACTCAGTTTAAATTTTGTTTTAATGTTTTTCTGGATCTCTCTTAGTCGCATTCCTAACTCTATGCATTAAAAGTGCTACTGGAAACTATGCTCCCTCACAGAGGGTCTTTTAAAAAAAATATTTAAGATCAATAAGTGAGGCCTCCAGTAGGCCGAGGCCCCTGGCGTCTGGCGGTTGTGCCCATGCGTTAAAACTGCCCTGTATAGTAGGCTTAATGTTTAAGTTTGCAGATGATACGAAGGTGGGCAGGGTTGTTAATGGCACTAATGATAGTACACTACCGCAACAGGATCAAGAAAATTTGAGCAGATGGGCTGAGAAGTGGCAACTGAAGTTTAACTGACAAATGCAAATTACTGCATATGGGTAGAAGTAACCCCAGAGAAACATACCAACTGTGTGGTAGAGAATGAAAAGGACCTGGGGGGTAATTGTGCAGTCAGATATGAAGTTTTCTAAGCAGTCTGGAAGAGTAGCTCACGGTGTCTTGTCAGTGATATACAGGAATTTTTCTAGCAGGAAAAGGAGGTGATTATCCCCTTGTATAAGGCAATGGTCAAGCAATGCCGTGAGTACTGTATACAGATCTGAAGGCCTAATTTTAGGAAGGATGCAGAGCTGCTGGAACGAGTACAGAGAAGGGCAGCAAGATTAGTCAATGGAAGAAAGGGTTGCTCTTATGAAGAAAGCCTTAAATTTTGTAAATTAGTGTCTGGAGGCTAGGCACGTGCGAGTTGATCTGATTGAGGTGTATAAGGCTTTGAATGGTTTTGAGTAAGCTCAGTACTGATGGGATTCTTCCTCTTGCTCCACATCAATGTTGATGGGATTCTTCCTTTTGATTCCACACCTGAAGGGCCATAAATTCAAATTGAAGAAAGATAGCTGTAGAATAGCTGTGCAGAAATTTTCCTTTAGCCAGTGGGTGGTTGATTGCTGGAACAAGTTTCCATCTGTCATGAAGTTGACAGCTTAAATAAATTTAAGGCAGAACTAGACAAACTTTTGAAGTGAATGGGTGGGTGAAATGGGAAAGTTTTTTTTTTTTTTTTTTTTTTGGTTGGCTGATGCTGTATAACCTTGCTTTCATGCATCATATGCCTCTAAATTAGCTAATGCTGAAGAATTTTTTAGGGGACTTATTTCAGAACAAAATTTTCAGAAAGGTTCACAGCAGGGAATCGACCCAAAATCCCAACAGCCCAGAATCTCGTCAGTATCTACTATATTGCAAAAATATATGAATATAGTTCTATATATTTATTAGTTTTTTAGTGAGTAAAAATTTACCTTATTAGATTAATTTTGCAGAAAGAATATAAAAAATAACAAATATTTTAATGACAAACTATGGGGCTTTGCCCCATGCTCGCTTTGCTTGCCCACCCCGTTCACGCTTTTCTACGTAAAATGTAGAGGTATATGGAGTGAGTCAAATCCTTTCTAGGTAAAAGACACACCTGTCAAAATGCACTGGTTGATAACTAATCAGGAAATGACTTAAGTAATTACCTGTGCATTTGTAGTGTGAGGCATTCACAAGGTCGAATAAATATCACGGTAAAACTACAGAACGGAGTGTACACCCTCATGGTGTCTTGCAGTGATTGACAAGTTCACTTCCATATTTCAACAAACGGACAGGAACAAAGCAGTGATTGTGATTGGCAGATCCACTGCTTTCCCTTCCCATCCTAGGTTGATATGCCTAGGGTGTTTTTAAATCGGGAACTCATTTTCCCATTTTAAAACAGCGGGATGGAGGGATAAACACTCTACCTAAGCTAAGCTCCCCTTCCTCGACGACACAAAACAATCAGAAAGGGGAGGTGTCTTCACCTGTCAGTTATCGCCATCTTCCTTGCTTTCATCGAACTACTTGCCAGTGTATACTATCCTGGACTTCAGCCAATATCACTATGTGATTCCTAAGTGAGCTATATAAATGCAGGTTAACATGTTATGTAAACCTGGGTTTACATAGGTCACTTAGGAAAAGGCCTTTTCCTTCGGGTTCCATAATACATGAGGAATATTGTTGCATCCCAAAGAGCAGGACTAAAATATTTAACTGAAATATTTACAAACTATACAAATATTTAAAATATTTACAAAATACTAAATCATAGTATTTACAAATACAGTATACAATATTCATTAATATACAAAAAACGTTACAATGGAACATCAAATGTCAGACAGAGAATCATGTGCATGAGGTTGGTGAATATTATGAAGGCAGTTGTCAATAATTAATTGCATTTGTAGTGACATAATTGCCTCACCCTCTTCTCCCATTGGCTCGAATAAATATCATTAGGAGGAAAACTTTTTTAATGTATAGATTGATACCTCTCTCGATTTGAAGATCACATTTTCTGTTACAGAATAAACAGTTTTAAAATATGATCAGCAAATAAAAATGACTTAATTAATTTCACTTTATTATACTGCATTTGATTTGTAATTTTTCAAGCCGAATTTTGGTATTTGTATAGGGTATTTGAGCAATAATTATAGGTATAGCATTTAAATGCTAAAGATAAAAAAAAACTTGAAATAAGAATACTTTCAGAATATGAAAATTTAGAGTAATGTATTTTGGAAGCTGTGTAAATATCATTGTTATTAGTTTGTTATTAGGTGTACTTTCACGAATTTCTTCACAAGTATATTAGGCATGGGCACTGGCAGGATATTTTGATAGGGGTAACAGGAAAAAATATCCCATTTTCTTCTTATAATAATAATAAGAAGAAAATGGGATTTTTAAAGATTCTTCAGTGGGAGAGAAAAGAATTCTTCTCTTTACAACAAAAGTAAATGTTCAATGCCTATCATGTGCTCAATATTGGATTATCAATGGTACTTTTAAAACCGTGCCCACAATTTTTTTTATCAGTTATATACATTAAATGCACCCGACGGTGATGAAAACTATCGAATTCTTCCCTTAGTTTGTGTTGATGACGAATAAGAGTGAAGAAAATTATAAAATGTTTGTTTCAAGATATGATTGACTTTGCTGAAGAATATGATATTGAATTGGGACCACAGGCCATATTAACTGACCTGGAATGAGATGCACTAAATATCTTGAAAGGTGAGTTCCCTAACATATCTAATAAGGTCTGTTTTTTTCCACCTGGGATAATGTGTTTAGAGTAAAATTAAAGCAAGTGGACTGGCTTTTCGGTATGGCACTGATGAAAAATTTAGTTTGCTGCTGCGACATTTGGGTGCCTTGGCATTTATTCCTTCTGGTGAGATGCCACAAGTATTTAATGTTCCGAAGCCACATTTTCCGAGGGAACCTAGGTGATTATATTTGATCTAAATATGGAAGAATTAGACGGTGCACAAGATTTCAACAGTTAGAGCTTTACGATGTAAACGTTATCCAAAGGACATTCAAAATCGGCTACTTCTCTCATTGATTTTTTGGATATAGAAAAGAAGACTATAATGAGCAATGAGGAAAATAAAGTAAGGAAGGAGAAAGGAAAAAAACTAGAAGGAAAGTAAAGAAAACCTACATCTCTCTTTTCACAGGGTAACATCTGGGTGTGTGGTTTTTATTTTGTCAGGATGATGAAGAGTTGTCCATTCTCAGTGAAACTTCTGTATGCAGAGGTGGCTAGATTTTGTTCAACTTGCGGTGATTTCATTGGCAGTTCTCACAAGAAGCATTTGTTGGTTATATGATGAGAGAGGGAGTGAAATGAGGATGTAACATCAGGTTGATATCTATCAAGAAGTGAACTGTGCTGATGCTTTATGCACCACGATAGGTGTTTTAATGAACATCATGTTGCAGGTGCCGTGCCAGGTTCTTGATCTTTGCACAGTGGGTGGAGGATGCAAATTTGCCTTTCTTAACTGCATAGCACGTGCTGTGGTACATCTGGGCATATAGTTGACAGGAGAGGAGGGAGACTCTCAAAAGAAAAAAATTTATTTTTTTCAGAGTCTCTTTCCTCCAGTATTTGAGAAAGGCAGGTTTATGTGGCTTGTTCTTGCTCATTGTGCATGCAGGCAGGTGTGTGGTGTGGGGGTTTGTGACATGCTAATTCATTGAAACAATTTTATGGTGTGTGTGTTTTAAGTGTCAGAACAGTTTGTTTCTTTACAAGCATCACATTACAATGCAGGTGGCCAGAATATGTTAAAAAAACAGTGTAGCATTTACAATGCTGGTAGTTTGCCAGGTAGGTAGACTGTGTCCGCAGCTTCCCAGAGTAATTTGGAACAAAACAAAAAAAGAAAATTGAATATGTACTTAAACAAAGGTAAAGATTAGTTTTACAATGTTTTTCCTTTTATTGGGATGGAAAGAACAGGAAGGAAAAGGGGAATTTTGGGATTAAAATCAATTGAACTCTTCACACTCGCATCAATTTTCTATGATTGTTTTGGGCTTGCCAGTTATCGAGGTCATTGTGGAGTAGTTTTGGGGATTAAAATTTTTGTTAACAGAATAGCAGGGGTAGGATGAAGGGCAATTTATTTGAGGGTATTCTCTTAGCAAATTATGGTTTCTTGGAGCAATGTTATTCTCCTTTTTAGTGTTTTCATTTTTGAGACCAAAATTTATTGGAGTTTAAAAAAAAAAAAAAAGAAACTACAGCAAGCTAAATGTGAGCCAATGAAGTACTAATGTATGGGCTGTTCATCTATATTGTTTGGTGCATCTGGTCATGGTTACACCCAGAAGGGCGGCTGCAGACACCACCCCCCCACAAAAAAAACTCCAAGAACAAAAAAAATTAAGTAATTTTCTATGTCTAAACAGCAACCCATAAACAGAACAGAAAAATCCTGGAGTGTGTAATTGTACTTGAGTATAAATTTTGCCACAGCCTTTCATATATTCAGATTATCTGTTACAATGCAACCGTAATTGTTTTTGCTCCATAAAAATACCAAAACATCCACCATCCATTACTTGTTCTGACAAGTAATGGATGCCAGTTTGATGAATTAGCTTTCTAACCTATGCAACATTTTTACATGATCTGGTCATAGATTGAACATTCTGCATCTTCAGCAGAGGTCAGTCCATTTTTGAATTTCACAAACCACTAAAGTTTTTATTCCGTCCATTGCTTCTTCAGGTGTTATCTCTAATACTTTTTGTTTCAGAAGCTGCTTTCTTACATTTGTGTTCGTGAAGGATACATGATATTGAGCTTAGTATGTAAAATAACATTGAAGTAAGTAGGATGAGCAAAGCTGGTGCCAATCTACTTGCAAAGTTATCATCATCAAACTGTATATAGGTATTGCTACATAGTAGAACTCATACCACTACCTGTATTGCCACAGGAAGTTTTGTAATGTATTATAGGGAATCTGTATTATGGATAGGTCTGGAAACTTGTTGCACCTTCTATTGTATTTATGTATAATTATTCTGTATTATATAATTAATACTGATAATAAAAATCGTGGAGCAATGAGGAGAGACCTTGCTAACATTAAGTTTCCTTGAAGATGAAAAGGTTCCACAGAAAGATGCAAACATGGCCAATGCAATTATATGCTATCAGAGCCAAACTTTTATATTGGAAATTAAATGTTTGTGATATGCAGATTGATTTCCCTCTTCTCTCTCTCTCATTTCTGTATTTGGTAAATATTTCACAAGTTTTCGGAGGCAATGTCCAATTTTTGTATACTATAAAATGAACAGCTTTTAGGTTATGTAAGTTAAAAAATTTTTATCAGCATGAAAAATCAGACAATGAATGGCTTGCTAAATTTATTACCTGTAGGCTAATCCATTAACTTTTGCAGAAAATTTGTTTGTTCTGTTTTCATTTCAAAATTTCGTAACACTTATTTTGTTATGTTAAACAAAGAATTTATTTCTTATATATTATGTATACATTTTTTTTATTGTTTATGAGTTGGAGTTTAAAAAATAAATATGAGTTGGAGTTTAAAAAAAAAAAAAAAACTACAGCAAGCTAAATCTGAGGCCATTGAGTTTTCACCTTGCACTTTAAGCATAGATAGTATTTGCATATACAGGTTGTTCATTTTAAAGTAAACCCACATATGTATTAAGGTCAATGATACCATGTAATGATCATTGATGTAATTGGGTGTTGGCAGTAGTGGAAGATGTTACATAACTGGAGGAAGTGACAGTTTTGCATTTCCAGTGTTGTGTTCAGTTTGTCACAGTACTTTTTGACACACATCATTCCCTATACCATTATGCAACATTTTTTTGTTTTTTTTTTAATCTAACTTGAAAATGAAGTCTTGCAATGTTGTCAACAAAAATTTATTGAAAAATTCCCTAACACTAAGTGTCCATGCAAAGCTGCAATTTTCAAAATATTGAAGAAGTTTTGTGAGTTTGAATCAGTTGGAAATAAGAAATGCAAAAGAAAGGAGTACACAACACTTTAATAGACAACATTAGACAAAATGGTTTGCAATCTCCGAACAAATCTGTATGGAAACTCTCAGCATTCAAAGGAGGATATCACTTGGTTTAGATCACTTTTCTGTAAGAAAATGTCCAACCTTTTCCATACCAAAACCATAGTATGCACAAGCTTCAATTTCCGGATAATGTTAGATTATGGTTTAAAGGTTTGCTTTGCTTTGAAAGTATTGAAATGCTGGTTGTCTGTTTGTTGGCTATTTGGTTTTTAGGAGCATTAGCAACTAAGGCCATATTGGCTGATGGTGGTTTATTGACTTACATGGACTGTTAAGGAGCAAAGAGACAGATTGTGCGTTGTGAGGGGTAATAAATGTCCGGACCTACTGAAATCTTTGTGGAGCAACATGAAGAGACACAATGATATATATATGTAGATATGGATTTAGTAGTTCTTTTGATAACAAGGTTGACTGTAAATTACAAGATATATATATATTATCCCCGGGGGCTCACATCTGGTGAGTATGGGCTTGGCACACCCAGGGTCCTGAGCAGGATATCATCATTCTTCTCTTTCTTGGTGATTCCCTTCTACTTTTGACTCTCTCTCTCTCTCTCTCTCTCTCTCTCTCTCTCTCTCTCTCTCTCTCTCTCTCTCTCTCTCTCTCTCTCTCTCTCTCATTCAGGGTTACTCGGCAACTTTTTTTTTTTCCTGTTGCAGCATAAGCCTCAGGCTTCCTTGCAACATATGGATATTAATAATAATAATAATAATAATAATAATAATTGTTCCGTGGATACGCTGTGGTCATTCCCTGACCTTTCTACAATCTCCGTATTTGGTGGTCATGGGCTTGAATCCCAGTCTAATCAAGAAGCGTGTGCTACGCACTGCTGCTCCTGCCCACCTGGCTACGGAGGCACCACTTGAAATGCTGGATAAAATTTATTTCACTGATGAAGTGTGGTTTCACCTTATATTATATCAACAGTCGAAATTCGAGAATGTGGAGTGCTGAAAATCTGCACATTTTTTTTCAAAATCCTTTACATGCCCAAAAAATTGGTGTTTGGTGTGTGGCATATCTTGAAGTATAGTTGGATCCATATTTATCGAACAGACTGTTCAATAAATATGGGCCCAACCAAGGCATCATAATGCCGTTTATTGCATTACCAGAGAAAAATGAAAGATATCTCGCTCTAACAAGATGGAGCAACCTACTATACTAAATGCCCAAATGCTGAAATGTTTCTAGATTTTTTTGAGGATTGAATCATATTGCAAGGATTTAGGCCACCTAGATCTCTAATCTAACTTCCTCAGACTTCGTTATATGGGTGTTATTAAAGCAGAAAGAGCAATGAAAGTTGCTCTTCATCTCAAAGCAAACATTGAAAATACAGTCAGGAGTGTATTGACACAATTCATTTGTCCCATTACTTGCAGCTTAAGTAAGAGTGAATTTATGTATTACTAACAATGGAGGACACTTCCAGCACAGTTTATATATATATATATGTGCGTGTGTGTGTGTGTACTATTATTTGTTAATTATTCTGATAATAAATTGTATTTTTCCTTTTGTTATTGGGTTTACTTTTAAAATGAACAAACATCCTGTGTAATATATATATATATATATATATATTACACTACTTATGTAGTTAAACTTATAGGGAAACTATGGCGTATTTACACCGATATTATATAGTTAATTTCAACCCATAACACATTATGCCTTGTGCATTTACTCTTCAAAATATTATCATTATCTTCCCCAGGGGCTTACATCTGGTGAGTATGGGCTTGGCATACCAGGGTCCTGAGCTGGATATCATCTTTTTTCTCTTTTTTGTGATTCCTTTCTACTTTCTCTCTCTCTCTCTCTCTCTCTCTCTCTCTCTCTCTCTCTCTCTCTCTCTCTCTCTCTCTCTCTCTCTCTCTCTCTCTCTCTCTCTCTCTCTCTCACACACACACACACACAGGGTAATTCAGAAATTTTTTTTTTTGGATGGTTCAGCATAAGCCTCAGGCTTCCTTGCACTATATGGCTAATAATAATAATAATATATATATATATATATATATATATCAATTTTATTTTATGTTATTTAGGTGTATAAGGACCAAACTAACAAGTTAGTAAAAGTAAAC